>NW_028234421.1:11956015-11958515 GCF_977035675.1 Penaeus japonicus | reverse complement strand
ATTCTGAACATTTTGTGAATAATCTTCATGTCTGTGCATTCCTGTTTTGGTTTTGGAAAAACAACTTATTATTCAACTTTCATTTCTATACACGATGACAATAGTTTTATATCTAGTAATTTGCATTATTAAAATATAATCATACCAATACCATCCTTATTGCTATCATTATATCAATCAATAAATCATTACTATACAACAATTACAGGATTCTCATTCCTATTAAAGAAATAAGATACTTTAGGTTTATGAAAAGCAATGATCTCTCACCTTCATTCCCAGCTGGGCAGCCTTGATGGCAGCCACATAGCCCCCTGGTCCTGATCCAATGACCACCAGGTCAGCCTCATGGGATGCATGGCGACGCTGCCCTACGGAGGAGAGGCCCACAGTGGCCCCTGGGCACCTGGCCAAGGGCACCTGCAATGGAAGGACTTTGTGGAAAAAGAGGATAGGACTAGGAATGGCAAATACTTACAATAATAATAATTATAATAATTATAAAATAATAATTATAACAATAATAATAACAATAATAATAATAATAATAATAATAACAATAATAATAATAATAATAATAATAATAATAATAATAATAATAATAATAATAATAATAATAATAATAATAACAATAATAATAATAATAATAATAATAATAATAATAATAATAATAATAATAATAATAATAATAATATTAATGATAAAAAAAATTATCATAAAAAATATGTCAATTTTAGTCGTGATTAATATTACTACGAATAATAATATTTATGATAATATAATGATGATGATGTAAAGGCTTTATCAGTATCACTGTCTGTTTTGGTGGATAAAATGTCTATTGGTAGCTCCAAAGTAAAAAGTGTTGCCAAGGCTCTCTTAAATCCATAGAGATAACTATTCCTCAGCCTCTTCTTCCAGCTTTCACCAAAACTATTTTTAATCTTTCATGTTTGTAGACTTGTAGAGCACACTAGAAAGTTTATGACTCATTCTGGTATATCACATATCAATCAAACAATTGGATGGTCAATGTACAGTTGACATTGTGCTCCATCTATGCCCAAGACTGAAATATTTCGAATTTTTATATTTCCTTTATCTTTATTTTTATATCTCTTTTAGTCGCCCAAACATATTCATTCTGCCTCCCAACAGTGACAGTAAAATTGGAAAGTACTAACACAGTCCTACCATCCTACCACTTGGCTTTTCCACCAGGCTGTGTATAGAAGTTAGATCAACAAAGATTAGTCATTTCACGGCAGCAGCAGCATGAAGACGTGAAAACTTGTTTCCAGAAGTGCATATATTCTTGTACCACTGACACGTGGCCACATTTGCTGACCATGTGATGTGAAGCCATTCAATGCAGATTGGCTAAAGATTCCTCGTTCAGTTAAAAAATATTGAAACGATTGCAGTTCTGTTGATTTGCATCATACCAACTTAGCACAATCAAATTAAACAGACTATCTTATGCAAAACAAGCTTATGCAATGATTAAGAATACATACCATTGATCTCATATGGCAGTCAAAATGGTAAATATTCAGAATACCGCTGTATTACTAATGCCCCAAATGTGGCACTGATGGGTTACTCTAACCTTCTAATGCTCATATATTGTGGACATACTCCACAATTCTTCCCCTATATCTCACAGTAGGGAAAGGCATGAAGCAGCTCAGCTTTTATTCTTTACTGATAGTCAAATATTTTTTTCTTTTTTTTTACCTGGTGTACACCCTATCTAAGGTACATTTATGAGATATATCAATGCAAATTAGCTTACCCCTACAGATCGTAGGATATGGTAGGGAAATCCCAGTAATGAGTACTGGATGGTGAGAGGAATCCATCAGTACCCCTCACATGGTATTTAGTAACACAGCTTTATTCTGAAAATTTACTGTCAAAAAAACTCCTCACGAATTCCTTGTCCAACATAAAGGAAATGCGCGGCCTACCTCCCTGACAGTAATGCTGCAAATTTTAAATCTAACGTTAAACTGAAATATGCAACATAAACCCGCCAGCCTCCTTTCCAATAGGGAGTAATAAATCTTTCTTTTTTTTCTAATTGCACAGGATTAAGGCTGGACTCACCTCTTCCAGCTACTGTAGCTGTAGGTTACAGAATCTGATTTTACAAAACTTGAACCAAGTCTTAAACAGGAAATATCAGCATATAAATCACATTACATAAAAAAAACAACTCCCAAATACAATGTTACATATTGTTTGATGCAACACACTATTTACAGTAACCATAACCAATTAGATTTATAATTAAGTTCCAGATAAAGGAATGTATAACCGAAATAAAATATATATAAAAATATGACTAAAAATATAAATATTTCACGATAATATTATAGAGAAAAGAGAAAAACTCTACAACAAAATAATAAACAAAAACTAAACATTTTAAATACTTTCAAGCCACGCATAATTCACAAACCAAGTCGCATTTTTCAACAACCCGCAACAAACTACT
>NW_028234421.1:11946015-11951015 GCF_977035675.1 Penaeus japonicus | reverse complement strand
GACAAACTCCCACCCCACCTGCAAAACGAAGTAGACCAACAATGAAGGAAGCAATGGACATAGACTGGACACAACCGATGGAGGACAGGTTAATGGACCAAGCAATCCAGGAAGCACTGGAAATCGATTGGACACTACCAATGGAAGAGAGGGCGATCAAGGCGGACCATCTTTCGACCCTCTTGAAGAGCCTTCCAGCAGACAGGACGAAGTGGACACACGGGGATTGGGAGAGGATCAGGATGATAAACAAGAGGAAACGGGAATCTATTACACATTCATCACAAGAGAAAAAACAAAACTGCAAAAACTCAGAGGAAGAACCCCAAACTTCACCATTACGGATCACGGTGACCACTGGCCATTATCTTTTTCTTCAAATATAGGCTTTGGGCACTCGCAATATCTTTCTGGTTTGTCTCCAGTAATACACCATGGCAGAGTGTGTTCTTCACAGTAGTGGAGCCTCTTATATAGTGGGATGGCCTCTGAAAGTAGAGTTACCAGGTATTACTGATTGACTATGGGTATTATTTCTTTTTGGAGATGTGACTATAGTCTATTGACTTCACTTCACATAAAACTTAGGGCTGTAGTCAGTCACTTACCGATGTTGTTGATGGTCGTTGGAGAAGCTAGTAGTACGTCTAGTCCTTCAATATCCCATGGAATTTCTTGCCACTGAGTATATTCGTCAGATATTTTCTCTTTGTGTGCACTCAGGTGATGTCGTTGACTTGTCCTTCTTCTCAATGACTGGGTACAGGGAGTCGGATACCTTAAATAATTTATGCGGAGCGTTTCGCATAGGGTATTTAAGGGTAATTGACTCAAGAACCACCTCAAAAGAAGACAGGACTAGCCATTGGAAACATGTTGAGTGACTACCCCGAATATAGTGTGGCACAAGAGATACCCTAGCTCAGCCCATCTCCATCCTCCACTGGATCAGAGGAAATACTCTCAACTCCAACAATAATCAACGATATAGGTAAGTGACTGACTACAGACTAAAACTTTTAAATGAAGTGACTACATCTGACTATAGTCCAATCCGAAAAAATATTGTGTGTGAAAATGCGACTACCCAGTCTACAGTGCAGCACAAGAAATCCCCTCATCATTACCAATTGGATTTCAAGAACTATTCTCAACTCCAACAACTATCAACAATATAGGTAAGTGACTGACTACGACTTAAAACTTTTAAGTGAAGTGAAGAGACTATAGTCACATCCAAAAAAAAAAAAAAAAAAAAATTACACTCATAGTCAATCACTAATTATAACCACTCCTCTTTCTAACGGCCATATGCGAAGCGCTTCGCATATGGCCGTTAGATATTATGACGCCACGTATCCAGTTTGAACAGGTGCCCACGCTTCGCGGTTTATATGATGGCAGGACTAGCCATGATAATTTGGTGAGTGAATGACTTTGGGTATAAGAATTTCTTTTGGATGTGACTAAGTAGTCATATGGTAGAAAAGGTGGATTGGTATAGTAGTCAGTAGTCAGTTTGTCCCACCATGCCTGGGTAGCCGGTCCCACCATGCCTGGGTAGCAGGTTATGTATGGATAGGTAAAATAGAATATTTATAATTTCTTATTGATTTTGTCGTTAGTAGGCATACAGTTGTCTTACAAATATTTAATCAACTTAGAACTCAAATAAATAAAACTGTGCTGTGTTGTTGGGAACCCGTTCAAACGGTATGTGTGACGTCTGACATACTAACGGTCATCTGCGAGATCTGGAACTGCCATTTGATGAATTTGTGCTTCGTATACTAGAGTCACCTGTTGATGAGGAATCTGAACTGCTACTGCTGAATGATATTCTTATCTTTCCGTATGAGTTCCTAGGAGGAGTGCTTCTGTCGCTGCTAGTTGATTCTCCTCTCTCCTTTCGAGGTCGAATTGTTCTACTCTTTCTCTCGCAGGAATGATGTCCTCGTCGTCTTCGAAGATGTATTCTTCAGGTGGATTATGTAGTTGTTCTGGAGAGGGTTGAGGGCTATGATTCGGAGCTGGGGTGAGAAGGCTTGGAGAAATTCGTGCTTCGTCTTCAGGTTCTGAATCAGAGTATTTGAATTATGATCCCAATTGATCGATTTACCAAATGTGCGCACACTGTACACACACATTCTATTGGTATTTAAAAAACTATCAAATACCCATAGTCATATTGTCAATCCTCTCTTTCCAGAGGAAATACCCATACTTAAGAGGCTGAACTACTGTGAGGACCACATTCTCCCGTTAGTATGTCTTGCATACCGTTTGAACGGGTTCCCACGCTTTGCGCTTATATGACGGCAGGACAAGCCAATGGAGGTGTGGGGATGACTGACTATGGGTATAAGTAGTAGTATGTGATGTGACATAGTTGTATATATATAGTCTGTCCCACCATGCCTGGGTAGCTGGTTCCCACCATGCCTGGGTAGCCGGTTATGTATGGTGAATTAAAAATATAGTAATTTTCGGTATTTTTATTTGATTTTATTAGTAGTAAGCTGGGTATATGGGTTAATATCCAGTATGTGGTACAAGGTATGTATTTAAGTTTGACCATTGGGTTCCGTGGAGGTACTCGGCCACTCCTGGTTCATGGGCTCTTTGTGGTGGTAGTCGGACTTCCATAGTCATGAAGAGGTCTGCTTGTACTCTGCATGATAGTTTTGGTGTTCACAGTAGTTGACTCTCTTAAGTATGAATATTTCCTCTGTAAAGAGAGGATTGACCATATGACTATGTTTTAGAGAAGGTAGTCAGTCACTTAACTAGGTCATTGACTGTTGGTGTTGCGAATAATTCTTGGAGTCCTTCAGGTGATGATGATGGGATAGTCCACGGGATTTCCTGTGCGTTACTGTAATAGGGGTAGTCGTCTGACATGGTGCGATGGCTAGTCCTGTCTTCTAACGACCCAGCTTTAAAGTCACTTCCCCTTATATACCTTCTGCGAAGCAGCTGACGGGGGACACGATCTGACTTCTGAGATATGTCAAAGGAACAACACTTGAAGGGCCAAAAGGACACCATGGGAAGGTGGAGGGGGTATCATCGAGAGTGCCAAAAGGACACCATTGAGAGGGTAGAAGGGATACCATTGGAAGGACCGAGGTGCACCATCGGATGGGTGGGAGAGGTACCATTTGAAGGGACAAAGGATCCTAGTGGAAGGGCTATTGGACTGTACTTAGAGCATCAGTTAACCTTATCCCGGACCTAACATTTGTAACTAGAAATTAAACCTGTACTTCTAAAGGCCTTCCGAAATAGCCAACAGAGGTCACGAAAGTAAAACAGATCTGATTTGAAATCCCTTCCAAGGACTAGATGAAATTTCCAAAAGGCAAATAATAGCAAGACATGTAGTAAACTCACATGTGAAAACATGCATAGATTCAAAAGCCTATTTTTTTAAGCCAAAAAGTATATTCCTATAGGACGTAAATCTTTTACATTCCCTGGTGTCCACCTAGAAATGGCGAAATCTAGTCAGCAAACTCCTGACCCAAAAGTCGCATATCAAATCCATAAACTCCATTATGTGAAGCGAAAATGCTAGACTAAAACAACAGAGTCCATGTACTTAGGCATATTTAGTGGACACACATGGAATCTGCTGGAAAAATAGATCCTAATAATGCATTTACCTTCCATATTAAATAGCACCCATTGATACAGATTTACAGATACCGTCGACAAACGAATTAAGAGGAGAAGCAGACTACACCATAAATTCGAGAAGGCTCCACAAAACTATCAACAGCTTTACTACTTTCCCCCAGTCCTGACAGTTCCTGTCGGGCTGGAGGAAATGGAAACTGTTGTGAAAAGCTCGAATAAATAGCAAAACATAGACTGACCACAGCTACCTTTCCAAACTTATGAAAAGAATCGGCTTCATACAAGTTTCGCTCCTAAAGCAAGTTGGATTCAGACCAAAACCAGACACATTAGAACAAGTTCTTGCCCTAATGTCTTGTACAGAAAACAGAAGTCAATCTCAATTTTCATACACCTATAAGCTTCCTACATTATAGTCTGGCGATATGGACTTATGGTAAAGCTTGCCAAAACAAAAACATTCTAAAAGAATTTGCAGTTACTGGTAGCCGTGAATGGGACGAGTTTTTTCATTGTAAAGTGATGTTAGCAAAACTAGAAGTCTGCAAGCGAAGTTTTCCAGGGATCGGTGCTGGCCCAAAACTTTTCAATATTTACATATATTCACTGGCGAGATGGACTTATGGTAAAGCTTACTAGAACAGTATAATTTCTTTTTAATATTTACATTAGACATTCCTGAAACCCCTGGAATTTGGATATGCAGATGGCCTGGCCATAGTACATCAATAAAATAGTTTTCAGGGTCTGGGGGAGGTCCTCCATGTTGACACCAAACCATCCAATAGTATTTTTAAAGGTGGTCTCAATCCAAACGCGGTCACCATTTTAACTACCATGAACAACAGGCAAAGCAATCTAACTAAATCAAACACTAAAATAAGCAACCAAGCCCTCCCAGCAGAATCACATCCAAAATGCCTTACAGTAACACTGAATTGGACTCTTAACTTATATGAAACTCAGACTTTGCTTAGACTTTAGACTGCGGTAGAGTATTGTATGGCTACCTGTAGACCTAATGACTGCAATCACTCACTCTCATCTCCGAAGAGAAGTGTGCATTCATGCAGATTCTGTACAAACAGACACTAGCTATCCTACGACTGACATCACGAAAACCCTTCTGTAAGTTTAGTAGGACTGACCCCAACATAGAGGTCCATGGGAGAAGTCAACAAAGCCTTCACCAGGATTTGGGCACTATGAATAGGAGACAGTGGGTCACGTCAACAGCAGAAACATGCATTGCCGAGGACACGCCCTGCATGCCAAGATGCACGTTAAATAGTATTGTTGTACTGTCCGATAACCAGACTACCTAGAGGCTATGAAACTATGGACAAATGTAATGTGAAACA
>NW_028234421.1:11938515-11941015 GCF_977035675.1 Penaeus japonicus | reverse complement strand
ACTTTTTTCTGAAGATAAGGCATTTTTTGACACAAATTACACATTTCCTTTTGATTCATCCAGTTACAGCTACGACCTGACACACAGCCTTCAGTACAACATGGCTCCACCAAAGGATATTCCCATAGAACTTCTCACCAATTTCAAAGTTCCAACACCATGTGGTAAGCAAGGCTACAGTGGGGATATATTTTTTATTTAACCCTTATGTGTGTGTGTGGGGGGAGGAATGAATCACGTTTGCACTGCATTTCTTTTGTGTTCAAAATACAGGCTGTTGATTAGTGTCACTTCGTTGATATGTCATATATAGAGTCATATAGCATCACATAAGTATAGAAAATAATAGAAAACACATCTTAATATGAACAGCTCAAGCCAAATGTCTCAAAATGTGGCCTCTCTCAGAAGGGTTTTTTCATTATCTGTCAGCACTCTCCCAGAACACCACCTTTATGCTCGCAGTGATTCCTGACTTCTGTCCATATAATAAAACAAGTTCAACCTTCTCATCCTGGAATCATATCCATAAGATGAAATCCAAATTAAAATATAATAATACATAATCTCTACAGGATAGGCATTATCATAAATACTCAATTCACTATTTAATTTTATTTGATTTTTTTATTACTATTTTTCTTTTTTGCATGTTCTAATTTTATTTCATTTTGTTCTTTATGTATGTATATATGTATTATAACCCCTTTTGAACATTATTTCCACTTTAGTTGGCTCTAATTTTCAAAGTCCCTTATTTATACTATTGATGATGAAGGTAAAACTCTTCAAAAAGTTTGTAAAATAAAGTCTTGGTCCTTCTTTTTGTTCTTTTTCAAGTACAATATCCCCCAAACTCGGTCCTGTGGCACCCTCTTGTGCACTGGATATTATCTAGGAGTACCTCATTATTCCAAAACCAAATGTAGAAATGCATGTTCATTGGCGTGAAATCCAAACATCTACCCACCCCAAAAAAAAGAAAAGAAAAAGCCATGAGCTAGAATTGTGTGCTTGTACACACACACACATAAGTTCAAGTTTCTATCACAGCAGTAAATTTTTCCATCCTCTCCCGGAGAGAATCTCAGCAATGTTGGAGAGGAATGGGTATGTATGTGTGCATATGTGTGTCTTGTCAGCGCTGCTGAGCCACATGGACAAACATAGACAAAAAACTAATATAGTGTCAGCAGTCCAACAGAAACACAACTCAATTTGTTAGTTTACAGACATAATGTTCACTGCAGATGGAGAGGTTGAGAAAGCAGAGGATTTTCTCAACATGTCTATGAACCCAAAGGACCAAAAGGATAAGGAGACTGTAGAACCGGAGTAAGTAAATCCCTTGTTTCTCCTGACCCCTTTTTTATGTATAGTTTTGATTAAAAAGATAGATTACTCTCTCTTAAAAAAAGATAGATGCAGCAAAATAACTCTCTGTTCATTTAAGTAAAAGTAAAATTTGAAGTAAAGGAATATAGCAAGCAGGGTTGGAATGCAAAAGAAATGAAAGAGGCAGTTAGTAGTTTGTCTTAATTCTTTCTAAGGTTTAGGATGAAAAATAAATTCCGCTTCACAAAATTTTCTTTTCAAGCGAAAAGATATGTGTGGACAATGATGACCAAACAGCAAATCCTCACAAAAGAGACAGTAAAAGTCACTCATCACCACAAGAGGACAAAGAGAAAAAGAAGAAAAAATTCATCATATATGGCATAAGAAATACCCCAAACAAGAAGTATGTGTGGAACTCGTACCTCCTGAAGCCAGTGGAAAATTGCCTTCACCCTGCATGGATCCTCCCCATTACACATGGCTTTGTCGCTCAAGTGAGTTGTCTTGGAGTTGAGTAGGGCTAAACTCTTGTTTAAGGATATGAATGGCTTCTCACTGCTTCCTAGAAACTTATTGCATTAACCCATTGCAGACGGAGATAAATTTGCTTGCCCCATTGTAAAACTAGAACGGTTTTTGTGTTTTATTTTTTCGCAATGGGTTAAAGAAGTTTATAAACTTGATTCAACCATAATTTTTCTCACTTATCTTGTCACTTTACCTAATTCTTAAACATTTTTAAATTTATTGTTATCATTATTAATATTATTATAGGTTTATGTATGTTTGTGTACAAGTGTTTATAAGTGATGTGAAGCTATTGAAAGCTTTTGGACTGTTTGAGTCTCATAAGATTTTCCAGTTGCATTTTTGTGAGAATGCCAAACAAAATTTATGAAATTATACACCATGTTTAAGGGTTATCTTATTACTGAACATAAAAATAATTTTTACTTTCTTTCAAATATTCTCTAGTATTTCAATTATATTTCTTGTACTATGTATAATTTTATAATGAAAATAATAGTAATACTATTGTGTTATATAGCTGTATCCATATTATCCTATTACTAGAAACCATCAATAAATAGCACTGTGTACTTAAATAAACAGATATAAATATTCATTTCAGAGTAATATTTCCGTGTATGGACGATCATTC
>NW_028234421.1:11896015-11931015 GCF_977035675.1 Penaeus japonicus | reverse complement strand
TGCTCTTCCTATTGTGACATGACGTGTAATCAAATTTCATTCTCACATTTCACAACCTCTTTTTTTTTTAACATTAGAGATTACATGCCAAACTTCACAACCGATGAGAGTCCCTTCAGTGTGCGAAGACGTCCAGGTAAAAGGCAAGAGGAGTTGTCTCGTAATCAGAGCAGTGGGTCACCTTCACAGAAAAATCCCACCATGACTGGTCAGGCTTCAACATCTTCAACAGCATCAAGTGGAACCAGGTTGGTTTGTGTATGGATCACATTAACAGCTGTTAGCATGACTCAAGTGTTAAAAGTTACCAAAGCAGTAGATATCTAAAAGAATGTGACTGATTTCTCTTATAAAGCTACAGAATTCTCTCATTTTGTGATGGCCTTTGTATTTTATATTTTCATGAATGATCATTGGTATTTTATATTTTTATATTTTAGGATTGTAACCCTTATTTCAAATACAAATTCTTGGATAGCTAAATGATAACTTTATGTGACAATTGCTGAAAGAATTTAGAATGAAAAAAGAGATAGTTTATGCTGTGCTCTTATAATTATCAGATATATTTCTAATTAATATTGTAATATTGAAACATTAGATAACTCATCATGCCTTATGAAATTATTAGTTCCCATAGATTCAAGCTCTTGTTTGAATGCTAGATGCATAATCATGCATTCGTATGTATCTATATTTGTTATGATAGTATCATACATAATAGGAAAACTGCTGTGTTTGATTTTTAGTACATACATATCTTTAAAAATGAATATTTTCTTAACCCATTAACCAGTAATGAACAATGGAAAGTTAATATTTACTCTCATGTATCTCATTCAGCTCAACAGAAAGTGAAGCAAGTGATGAAGATGAGTTATCTGTGGCAAGTGCTTCAAGTGATGTTGAAGAAGATAATACCCCCAACCTTTCTCTGGTCTCCTTCTTCCCACCAATGACGGAGACTTATGGAGAGTACTTGCACGAACCATCACGGGCTGATAATACCATTTACAAGAGGTTTGTTGGGTATTCAAAAGAATATGTGAAGGCAGTTTGAAAATTATAAAGAGAGTAGATAATATAATGTATACAAGATACTTTCAAACTACAAAGGAATAATTTATGCCTTGTGGGAGTATGGCATTTCTTTATAAAGAGAATAATGATAGATTTCTGGTCATTACTTTGTGAAAAAATGTGAAATGAGAGAGGGATCAAAAGAGGAAGAATGATAGGGGAAAAGAGTATTGAGGGTTTCAGAAAGAGATTGGATGATAATCCTGACATTTATAATCAACAGCTTATTCAAAATATTTTTATCTCATATTTCAGATATGAACAGATATACAAAGCCACAAATGGTCCAATGTCTAAATCTGCAAAAAGTAGTGGCAGTGTGGGAGGTAAGTGGTGAATTTGCTAAAAGAAAAAGGGGAAAAAAAATCAATTATTACCCAGAAAAAATGTAATTACTATATAGAAAAAAATACTTTTTTCTTTGGCTATTGGAAACTGAAATGCAAGAAGTGGCTTGCCTTTCAGTCTGGGTTGTGAACCTAGAGATGTCAAGTCTCAAGCCACATCCACATAATCAGGCAGGAGTAATAAAGCTTGTGGATAGAATTTGCTAGTCATGCCCAGTCACATGTGGACACAGCTTTACTCAGGCACAGGGAGATTATGTTTAGCAGAGAATACTTGTCTTCACTTAAAAGTTTTTGTGCAAACAAATTTGTTTATTAAGTTTTCCACAATGGGCATTTTTCATAGAGTCGGATCATTTTCATTCTGCCCTTTTCCTTTTGTAGAAATTAATTTTTTTTCTCTCCTGTGGTTTAACTAGGATATCATACCAAAACTAATTTGCATCACTTTCCCAAGATATCATATTTAGACTCACATTTCAAGCCATAAGTCCAGAAAATGATAGAAAACACCTCTTAACCCAATGATGACCTTGTCTCACACCTGTGTGACACGGCAAAGTGCCTGATGACGGGGTGACACACCAGTGTGACGTCCCAGAGGCAATATTACATAGGCCCAGCCTAGGAGGTTGCCAGTTCTAGCCGGGCCCGTCGGGATTGGGTTAACCCTCTCTGGACGGGTGGTACAGTACTGTACCGCTCATTCAAAAGCCCAGTGGCCGGGCGGCACAGTATTGTGCCAGCCATTTAATTGATTTAGGCCTAAGAATTTGAAAGCCCCGGCATTGTGACATTCAAGGCTAGAATGACCCCGTCGTGAATGGGTTAAGATGCCCAGCCCATGCTAAACATCTTAACCCCATGACGACGGTGCGTCACAGCCATGTGACACAGCTAAATTCCCGATGCCGGGGCATCATGCCAGTGTTACGTTTCCAATGCAATATTGCAATGGCCCGGCGTAGGTTTTTTCACGTAGTGCATGCCGAGTCGGGAAAGGGTTATGTACTCGGTTGTGGAAGGGTTAATTTTAGTGAAGTATCAATTTTTTTTTTTTTTTTTTTCTTTTACAGCTCCTCTGGTTCTTATTCAGAGGTCCAGCTTTTGCCTGGATTCTTCCATTGAGACTGACCCACCTACAGTTCCCAGAAGATCAAAAGAAATCTACAGCAATTTTGTTGCCATGGCACGAAGAGGACCTCAGCCCCCAGCTAATAGGGATCTCTTGATGTATAGGAAGTTTGCTAGCTTCTCATAACTTTTATTGTTAACATCCATGTGATCATTTAGTCTTTTTTTTTTCCAGCACATATTGTAACAGGATTGTATATTAAACCCTAGATAGGAAAAAACTTTTTCAAAATGAAACTGGAAACCCAGGATCCATTTGAACCCACTGTTGAAAAAAAATAAGAATAAAAATAGGAAGAGACATTTTATACAAATGAAAAGGATACAAACTGAAAAAATACTTATGAATATTTTCATGGATAATTTTCCCAAAATACACAATAAAAGAAACACTGAAGAATTTTTAAAGAAAGGGTATTCAGCAAAGATATGGGGCTCTACATAATTGATGTCAGTGAAGATAATAGGCACTTTCGAATTGCTGACTAGTTTTAAAAACATTTCCTCAAACATAGATAAAAATAAGTAATTTTTTGTATGTCTCATGCTGAACTTAAAGAAATGACTTTCTACTAAAAAGATGAAATTAGTCCAAAAATATGATGAAGTGTGTGTAAATGTGTAAATGGAACCACAGGAATTTGCCATGAATTAGTAGAACTAGCACTGACCTTATACATGCCCTAACATATGCAGCAGTAATCAATAGCTGGCATTGTCAAAATGTTTTATAAGGAAGATTGTTTAGTGGGAAGATCAAAAAGGGTATCTGGTGACTCCATATGGACTTCCCTTTCCTATCTAGGGCTACCCTGTTTTTAATACATGTATTATAGTTGAAATAACGTTGCAGTATACATCACAATATATTAGAGCACTTTTTTATTATTATTGTTGTTACTACTAGAAATCTCTTAATCACATGGCAGTGTTTCGAACCAGTTTATCATCAATCATCTAGAATGATTTAGGATTTCAAACCAAAGATTTAATGATGTAAAAATTCCATTAGTTATATAACAGAATTTTATATATATATCAGTTGTTGAATAAATGCCTATCAACTCCCAAGTTTCATTCTTTCCAATAATTTTGCAGACTAACTACTGAAACCATTCTTGCATTCCCCTAAGGTCCTGTCCACAGGAAGAGCAGTGCCTGAGCAGGTAAGCAAACGGTGGGCACAGGCAAACACAGGTAAACCATCAGAAAGCCCACAGCTGATGTTGAAATGCCATGGTGGGCAATGGCAACTTTCACTACAATTACTCATTCTGGCAACTGCAAAATCCTTATAGATAATTGTACCCTGTGTGGACAAGACTAAAGTTATTTGCCAGATGGATTATAACATTACAAGGATAAGAGCACTGCTGTTTAAAGCCACGTCCACACGAGCGGGCCTGATCGGTGGGCAAATTCTGCCGGGCTTGCCCGTGAATGTTGTCCACACGACCGAGGGTTGATGCTCCAGCTACCGGGCACCAACTTAGTGATTTCGCTCGACAGGTACTCGGGCAATTTGATCGTTTGCCCATCAAATGTGCCCGTTAAGGCATGCCCGCCAATCAGGCCCGCTCGTGTGGACGCGGCTTAAGTTGATACACTGGACATTGTAGAACAAAGTAAAGAAATCCATTGGAAGTAAACTTTTTGTACATGGTAAAACTATAAAGCAAAAACAAAAGACAAAGAGTATGGAAACAGATGCCTTTATTTATAAAAACAAAAATTCAATACAAAAGACCAAGGACACTAAATGGGAGAAAAAAAAAATTGATTATTAGAGCCTTGGGTAAACTTGTTAGTTGGAATACAATTTGGTCAAATTAACCCATTACAGACAGAGGGTATATTTACTTGCCCAATCTCCAGGATTATTAACCCTCTCTCGACGAGTGGTACACCATTGGTACCGCGCATTCAAGGGCCCGCTCGCAGGGTGCCAGCATACGGCGTCGATCATTTAATTGATTTAAGCCTATGCGTTCAAGAGCCCCGGCATTGCAACTTGCAAGGCTGGAATGCCCCCAGCATGAATGGGTTAAGAGCCAGGCAGCTTCACTCACCTTGACTTTTCCCACTATTTCAGCCACTCATTTTAGAACTAGAGTAATTTTTGTGTTTTATCGTATTGAGAGACTTGTGTCATATCCCAGGCTCTATCAATGTTGCATCTGAGTATAATTGTAGTATAGGGTCCACATCAGCTCATTTTCTTTATACTCGGTTTGATAAAAGTATTGCTGTTTTATGGGAGGACAAAAAGCAACTTTATTTTTTCACATTTTTGAGCCATCATGAACGAATACAAAACCATCGACAATGAAGATAACATGAAGATGTAGGGAAGAGGAAGGAAACCTGTGCTTAAGACCAAGTGCCACAATAAAAGGCATCACAACTAGCACAGGGGTACATTGTAGGCACTGCATGGTTTGAGTCATCTTCCTCTTGTTCAGCCTGTACGTACTTCATTGGCAGTGCAACTCGCTGTGTGCCATTGCTCTTTTAAGGTAGTGCATGCTAGCGACTGTGGATGGGTGTCATTCAAGGCTCGCTCTCCTGTTCGTGTGAGAAAAAGTGGTGCCATCTAGGTTTTGGATGTAAGGGGAAACCTATTTTGCTAAATATGAAGGTAATTATAGTCATCATTACAAATTGTCATTACTCACTAGGTATTCAAAATTCCCAAACTTCATTAACATCGTGATGCCTGTCGTTAGGGCAAAGCTCCTGCGTTATGTATGACACCGTATGCAATGGATTAAGATGTTCAGATCGAACAGCAAAAGGTGAATTTCAAGAACTATCTTGAAATCCTTCAAAACTTCTTCAGTGCCCAATGAAAATGGTTATTGCATGTAAACTACAATTATTTTTCTCAAGGTTGATAATTTATCTTTTGCAAAATTATCATGACAAAAAAGTAGTGTAGTCTCTTTTCCTTTGTATACATTTATAGTACTATAAAGTTTAAACAAATTTAAAGCATTGACCATACAGAGCCGGAATCGCCTCACCGTGAATGGGTTAAGACTGTTTGCATTTTGTCTTTCACCCAAGTAATTTTTCAGAATTGCATTTCTCGTACCTGAAGACTTTGGTAAGCTTTGTTCCATGTGACATCAGAAATGGAGAAATTGTGTTGACGGCTTTGTATTTAGGAAGCTTTGTCTGTAAAGGCAAGGCTTTGTTCAGTTTCTTTATTTCCAATATCACATGGAGAAAATCTCATCCATCTGAATGCAGCCTTACACTAGCCTTACACTTGTGTGGTGTTTCATGGTTTCAAAGTGAAGAGACCAGGGAAAGCAGTCGGTTCTGCTAAAAAATTTTGTACAGGAGTTTGTAACCCCTGGGTGTATAATACATTGTTAGAACCCTCATATGGTGGATAATAAAAGAAACTCACTTTTCACAGGTTTAATTATAAAGTAATATAGGGATATACAGAACATGTCAATATAGCAGGTTCTGAGCAGTAGAACAGCATGTGCCGGCTCTCCAGTCCTTATATACAAGTTAAGTGATGAGCAAATGACCTCACACCTTAAATTTCACAACTTTCTCCATAAAGAGTAAATATCTGCCATTAGCAAATATTGAGCCGTAAGACACTGTGTCATGACAACTGTGCCTTTTTCTGTGGACCATCAGATATAGCCCTTACAATCATACAAACATGCTCCTAAGGTAATATTATTATTATTATTATTAGTTGGTTACAATCTTTGCATAGAAGCATTTCCACTAACAAATAATTTCCCATTTTTTTCCGTGGACAGAAAAAAATATATATTTCCAAGTTCTGTAGAAAATCACAGCACTGTTTCAAGTAAGAACCTTCAGAAGAACCTTCTCCATTTTCTTTGTTTAACATCAATTCAATGATGGGAAAATATTATTAATTGATTATTGAGAACTATCTGCCAAATCAACTATATAACAAGATCATGATTCAACTTGCTGGCAATTATGAATACAATACAAATATATTCCATTAACCCATTCACGCCGGATGATGTGCTGACACGTTTCGTGGTTTTTGCGTCAGATGCCAGTGACAAGATATCTGGGCAAGGCCGGTGCTCGGGGTTAACAAGTGGGCAGCCCAGGCTCGTGGCGTTAGGTTTATGCGTAAGAAAACCCCAGCATTACAACCATACAAAGCCGGAATCGCCCCGGTGTGAATGGGTTAAAGTGTACAATTCCACTCCTTATACAAGTTTCCATCATATGCTGACAAGAAAAGTCTTACTGAACCTTATGAGACTTCTCTGATGCTGCCAGTCTGATTTGAAGAGAAAGGCATTAGTCATGATTAACCCATTCCCGACGGGGGATTTCTAGCCTAGAATGTCCAAATGCCGGGGCTTTCGAAACCACCCGTCCTGTGTGGGTTAACCTTGCCAGACCGCTCTGCCAGCCAGACCCGCTCGCCGGGCTGTTTTTCGGCTGCCGCGCTGAGTGGAGGACGGGCTACAATAATATTTCTTCTATCGTCTCTGATTTGCCATGTTTACGGTCGATTTTTATAAGAATGATATGGAATGAAACACGACTCTCAACTTCCTTTCTCATCCATAATACAATCCGGAACTATGTTTTATAGGTTATAAGTTTGAGTATAGAGTTCATTCATCTCTCTTATGTATTCGTCTTCGATTGGTGTGATTACCTTTGATACGTAATAATGAGCTAAAAAGTTGAAAAAACGAAAATTGTTACAAGTCAAGTTTTACCATTTTACAAGATAGCACTGTTTTATTGGTTGTAACTTTGAGTTGTGAGTTCATTCTGCTTTCTTATGTATCCATCTTTGATGTGTGGAGTACCAATGCCACGTAATCATGAGAGAAAAGGAGAAAGGCAAGTTTTACCATTTCTACTATATGTTTATGGTGGAAAATGAGAAATTATGGAAAGAATAACAAGGTTTATTGTTCAAAAGGTAAACAATTACATAAAAGCATATGTAAAACGTATATACAATATAAAAAATAGACTTGTATATACACAAACGTATATAAAATGAGAGAAACTACATAAACATATGTAGAAACAACAAGTACATAAAGCATATGTACAATGTATATACAATATAATAGACATACATAAACATGTATAATAAAAATGGGAGAAACTACATAAAAAACATGTAGAAACAACAACAGGTACATAATCATATGTACAATGTATATAAAACGAGATAAAATCACTACATAAGCATATATACCTTCTATACCAATGACTACCTTGACGAGTGGCACAACTTCAGACTAAGTCGTGCCACTCAACAAAGCAGTCATACTGGCATAACCCCACGCCACAGGTTATGCATCGCGTCCTGGTCCTTCGCTGTATTCCCTTGCGGGAACACACGCGACATCGAAGCCGACTCCCTGGCAAGGCGGGTTGCTGAGAATGCGGTTGTCGTGCCCTCGTCTCTGGCGGAAGCTGGCCTGGTAGAATGCCCATCGTAACCACCGATGAGCAGTTTCCCAGCTTCAACCGGAACTTCTTCTGGGAAGTCCGGCCGTAAGTGTCCAATGAACAGCGAAGGCATTGACGATCGCTAGGTCGAACAGGAAGAACACCTTCCTGTACCACACCCTCGACCTCCGAGTGGTGGGGTAAGAGGCGGAAAGCTGGTCGCCCACGTCCACGCCCTTCATCCCAACGTTGTAGTCGAGAATGGCGTGGGGCTTTCCGTCTCCGTCGACCGAGGCGCGATGAACCGTAGAGAGGACAGTAACAACCTTACGGTCATGCCACTGAACACAGAGCAGTCCATCTCGCCTCTTCTCAGTGCGGTGAAGTCCTTCGGCATCCACTTCCTGTTGATGCGTGCAGTACCCACCGCATTCGTCCGCCTTTCCTGAAGCATGTGGAAAAGAGTGGGGGAGGTGTACCAATTGTCAACGAAGACACTGTAACCCTTCCCTAAGCAGTCACTCTTCTCCAACAGCTCCAAGACGACCTTCGTCCCAGCTGGTACGTCTCCACGGTCCTGGCCCGTGTATATCCGGAAACATGACGTGTAACCGGACAACGGGCCCGTGGAGGCACACAGCTTGTATACCTTCAACCCGAAACGTGCCCTCTTCCACGGATTGAAGGTGATGAAGCCCAAGCGCCCACGGAACTTCCACAAGGACTCGTCGATGGCAATGTCCTTGTCGGGCACGAGGGTGGACTTGAAGGTCGAATCCAGGGAGTCGATCACCGGCCGTAGCTTCCACAGACGATCGGCGGGGATCCCTTCACCCTCCTCCAAATGCAAGAAATGGAGGTGGCTGGTGAGGTAGTCAAACCGATCCCGCGCCATCACGTCTGAGTAGAGGTACGACCGCAGGTGCTCGTCTTGGGACCAGTAATCGCCATAGTTGAACCGGGGCTGCAGCCCCATGTTCACACGGAGACCCATGTAAGCAGAGAACTCCTCCCTGGACAGTGGAGTCCACTTCCTCATATGGGATGAGGAGGGAGGAGGGCGTGTCTCAGCATACCTGCAGAAGAGAAAAAATCAAACATGAATAAAACAATTCCAACATTGTCTGAGGGAGGCCATATAAACAAAACATATAACAATATAGAGCAAAAGGTGAGTAAATGATGACTACTTACAAGTTGGTCTCCGTGATGATGTGGAGGAGATCTTCAGGGAACAAGCACCTGAAGATCTCCAGTGGCGTGCTGGACCCATCCAGGTTGGCCTTGACCCCAAGATGGGCAGCGCACACATGCTTTCGCGGGAAGTTGTCCCTCTTTCGCCAAACGAAAGAGGGCGTTCCTGGCTCATTCCAGCTGCGCCTACGATCCACGTAGGCGGACAAGGGCTCGTCGTTCTCCAGCGTGGTATCCACTAGGCCGACGTAGTCTTCCGGATACCAGGCCGACGTAGTCTTCCTGTTCGTCCTCTGAACAGGAGCTGTCCCCGTGACCTTCCTCTGACTGCCTGCGAGGACGGTAGTCGGCGTCGTCGGCGCTGTCTTCGTCGCAGGACGAAAAATCAAAGACCGTCAGAGGTCGGGCATGAGGAAGGTCACGGAAGTCGTTCGGAAGGTGGGATGGCCCAGGGCGGGGCCTCTTCGGAGTGCTGGACACCTGCTGAGGGTCATCCTCTGAAGAGGTGGAGAGCAACAGGGTGCGGGCAGCGGAGCAGGAGCGCTTGGGAGCCACGTCGAAAGCAGAGTGATTTATTTATACCCCATTTTCCCGCTTTACCACGTCACAATCCCCTACGTGGAAGTAATTGACGAATCAGGTCATCGGAGTGTGACGTCACCAAAAGTCACGTGGGTTGTGACGTAAATGGAAGTCACGTGGGTTCTGACGTCACAGAAAGTCACGTGGGTTCTGATGTCACTTCAAAAACACAATAACAAAAAAAAAAGTCAAAAAGACGGATGTTCTCGCACTTATGGTGGGCGAGGTGGCGGTGGTACAACGTATGTACCAGCCGGAATATCAAAACGAAAATTCATGGTACCACCACTGTACCACCCGGCCACCGGGCTCAGAGAGGTCGCGGTACCGACGCTGTACCACCCGGCTTTGATGGGTTAAAGTGTCTTTAAATATGTTATACTCTTGTGCCATGTGTAGCACATTTATCAGTTATATTTGGCAAGTAAGTTTGGCATTATCATGCTTACTTACAGTTAACCTGTCTAATAAAGTGCTGTTGACACATTTGTGTAAAAAAAAAAAAAAATAATAATAATAATAATGTACAATGATGCAATGAAACTTAAATCTGACTTCAAAGAATTAAACAGGTTCATCTATGGATCTAAAACAGAATTGTCTCAATCCTGTAAAAGAAAAAAAAAAAAAAAGTTAGATCACGAAACAAAAATATGGTAATAAAAATGAACAATGAAGTTAAAAAGTTACAAAGCAGGGCATAATACGAATCCGTAAATGCGAACTAAAAGACAAGCCTAAAATCAATGAACTAGATTAAGTGCAATAAAATAGTAGTAGTAGTAATAATAGATGTAAATAAAACATATTTAGCTAAACCTTTGAAACAATTTACTAAATATCAGCAAGAAGTTGAAAACCATAAGCTGTCACACTACATAAAAATGCAAAAGAAAGCAAATTTTAATTGCTGAATTTTAAGAACCGAATTGCAGATGAATGAAGAATATTCACAAGAATATCAATTTAACAGACTTTGTTTCAGTATCTTTTATGCATGTTTGTCCCCCTGTTTTATCTTGCTTACAAGAGTGTTACATGTTCTGGTTCCTCAGATGTTAGATGGTTAAATCATTTTCCAACATTCCTGAAAAGAATTTAATCCAATATTTAGTATACTTACACAACACCCTTGTCAATGTATTTCCATGTTCTTCAGAAACAAAATCTCAGCACGGTTATGTTTTGGGTAACAAACCTCAGCAGAGGGAACCTTGTTTATTTTCATCATTTAACATCAATTCAAATATGGGAATAAATATGATTTTACTTACCCATAATTTAGGTATATGCGTGAAGCTTGACCATCAACTTCACATCACCCTGCAATACAGATGGCCCTTTATTATTATAATGCCACTCCTAACATGGATAGATTCAAAAGTACATCTTAAAGTCATACCCTTGTAGCAATTGTATATAACTAATTTTATAATTACTGATTTTACCTTATGTAGGAAATTAATCATACTGATGCAGGCAACATTATTCAATTGCAGAAGTGTTAATTGATCAATTCACTTCCCAGATTTCCCTGAAAATGTAAAAAAAAATAAAAAAAATCAATTTAGTAAAATCACAGAACAACCTTTTCCAATAAATTTCATGAGTAATCTAAGGGCAAATAACAGCACGGTTATATTTTGGGTAATGTAAACCTTAGCTGAGGGAACCTTATCCTTTTCATCTTACATTAATTCAAATATGGAAACAAGGTATATCCTGATTTTAGTTATGGACACTTAAGGTATATTCTTGTAGACCAGATTCACATACTTTGTATGAACCTACTATACAAAGATATTCCATTAAATTCTATAAATCCATTAATTATACATTAAATCTCCATTACCTGACAACTGAAATTATTCATATAATGAGCCATACAATGAGCCCCGCCAAGGAACCACCTTGTCGTGGCGCGGGGGCTTGAACTCCTTTCTTGGACAAGCCCGCTCTGGATTTGGCCAGTCTCTCTGTCCCGTTGAGGTGACCTTCTAGCGGCGGGCTCTCTGAGGAGGGATGACTAAGTGTTCCTAGGTGCAGATCTAGTAGGTGGGGTCGCACCCACCCTGGTCCTCCCCCCAAGGGGGCCTACACCTACCCACGTGTTTGCCGTGCGTGGTGCCCCTGTGCGCTGGGAGACGGGAGTCCTGGAGGTTGAGTGATGCCGTGTATGAGTACGCCCTGCGGCTAGCAACACGCCTCTTTGGTCCTCTATTCCAGCAAGACGGGTGGCCTGATCTCGACTCGGTTAGGTCAATCGGCTGGTCTCTCTTGTGAGCTAGGCTAGGGTCAAGTAGCTCCTGCCTTGCAGGCAATCGCATGGTCTTGAGAGTGCCATTAACGCGAGGCCGGGGTTGCGTATATCCTCCCACCACCCCTGTGGCTCCTGAGCATGGACTCATACAAAGCTTCCCCTTGTTGGACTCCGTGGTGGGTGGGGGCGTGGGAGGATGAAATGAACCGCTTATTACATGGCAACCGTAACTCATAAACCCATGACTGACTTCCCTGTTGACGAACCTTGCATGAAGATGACAAAGGCTGTCACCTTAGACCCCTTCGAGGGCTTTGATGACAAAAGGGAAAAGATGGGCAGGGATCTGGCGTCGGTCCAGGAAAAACCCACCCAAGTACCTCGGGCTGGACCCTCCAAACCAACCCCAGCCTCTGACAAATCTCTGGCGTCGGTCCAGACGAGAAGTCAATCAAAAAATGGAAGCCAGACAGGACCCTCCAACCCTACTGGCCCCACTGGCAAAACTCCGGCGTCGGTTCGGAGAAGAGGCAAACGACCTCGGACGGCTTCGGACTCAGAGGGCGAGTCTGCAGCCCCAAGTCGGTTCCCCCAGTTTAGGGTTCCTCCTAAACCGGAAGGATTCGACAATGCCTACCAGATGGTACGGGCTCTGGAAACCCAGAGACAGTGCCGTCTGACGATTAGAATTGCCAGAGACAATGGCATGATAATCGTTCCAAAGGACCAAGCCACCCTCACCTTCCTCCAGAAGACTGACAAGCTCCTGGATGGGCGGAAGGTGAGCCTGTCGGCTCTGACTCCCGAAGAGAGGAAGTCCAAGATGGTGCTTCTTGGCTTTCCTCTGATGTATGACCTCGAGGTCATCACTGCACATTCCAAGGTGGTGGGCGCTTCTCGACTTTTGAAAGGGAAGCACCCAACCAGACAAGTCCTGGTCACTTTGGAGGGAGCTCCAGTTGCGTCCTTGGATCTTGGCAATTGGGGCTCTTACAGACTCAGGACATACGTCCCAGACCCGCTCCGATGCTTCACGTGCCAGAAGTACGGACACCACAAGGCCACTTGCTCTGCAAAGCCAAAATGTGGTGTCTGTAGTCAGGCACACAGAACAGAGGTGTGTCTCAAAGCACACAAAGATGGCAAGCGAGACATCACTGCCAAGTGCCCAAACTGCCATAAAAAACACCACGCCTGGAGCCTCGGATGTTCTGTCAGAAAGGAAGAGGCTCTTCGGCGGCAAGAGATCGTTGCAAAACGACCAGACTTTGTTCCCGCCCCTCTAGGCACGTATGTCTGGGGGCAGAACAAAGGGGTAAGGGCTCCCCCCCCTCCTAAGAGGAAGGAAGCACCGCCCAAAGCGAAACCAGCACCGGACGCCTCCAACACAAAAGAGTTCCCGGCGCTGGTGGATGTTCCAAGTCGGAAACAGACCCGGAAGGTGTCTGGGAACACCTCAAAGGCTACCCCAAGAGCGGAGAGTCCGACTTTGTTCACAGAGAAGGACTTGACGCTCCTGCTGAAGACAGTTGTCACAGCAGTTGCGACGGCATTGGGAAGGACCAGCGAGGAGACGGAGAAGGCAGTCGAGATAGCCATGACGGCAATGACTCAGACCGTCAATGCCCTGAAGGAAAAGGACATGAGGCCCAAGGCCACAACTCCCCCTCCAACTCAGGGCGAGACTCCTTCTCCCACCCCAACTCAGGGCGAGCCCTGTCTCCCCGACAAACCTGCGGCCAAGACCACACTGGCAGAGCCTGCGCCCAAACCCCAAAGGGTGAGGAAGCCAAGGCCACCCAAAAAGAAGGCCAAGGCGACCAGGAATACTCCACCTCCCAGGAGACCCAGCCCTTCCAACTCGACCTGTCCTGACGACAGTGACGAGTCAAGTGAGGAAATCACACTCAGTGTGGAACTCACCAAGGAGTTGTCAGACTCCGAAATGTCTGACGTTACCCACACGGGGGCGTCGGACACAGAGACCGAATACCTTGACGTCAATGACTTAGTGAACGCAGACAAGCACTATGGCCACTAACCTAAGCATACTGCAGTGGAACATCAACAGCTTCTCCCCTAGGGCCGCCCTTCTCCACGCGATCGTGCGATCTCGGAACATTGACGTTGTCATGCTCCAAGAGACGCTAACAGGGGAATCTGTACGCTTCTCGGGATATCATCCCTTTGTGCTACCGAGTACGCAAGGTACCAGAGGCCTGATTACCCTTGTGAAGTCGACTATCCCCTGCTCCCTGATTGCCGATCCTGGGCAGTGCGGAGAAGGTGTCGAATCCCTTGCTGTTGAGATCCATTTGGCCGGGGGTCCTCTCAAGCTGTACAATGTATACAGTAGGCCAAACTGTAGGGGCTTAGATATCAGTGAAGCCTGTGCTGCTGCAGCACATGAGCTAATTCTTATAGGGGGGGACTTTAATGCCCACCACCCTATACTGGCTCCCACTCAGAGACGTGATATGGCAGGCTGCCATATAGCCGAGGTGCTAGAGTCATGCCCAGAGATTGCTCTTCTCAACAGCCAGGAGCCTACGCATGTTGGCGGGGGGGTCCTTGACCTCACCTTTGTCACTGCGGCTCTGGTCGAGAGAATTAGTTGGTCTGTGGACAACACTGCCACGAGCGATCATTATGGGATAGTCACCACCATCTTGGATGCTGGCCCGGCACCCATGCCCCAGCACAATCCTCGATGGAAGGTGGAAAGAGCCAACTGGAAAGCCTTCCAGGAGGCTCTGGCCGTGTGCCTCAGAACCAGTGACTCCTCACTTAATGATAATGTGGACATACTTGAGGCCAGACTAGTAAATGCCATAGACGAGGCAGCCTCAGAAACCATCCCCAAAACTCGTCAGTGGTCCAGGTGTTTCAAGGACGCCTGGTACTACAATGATGAGATTAAGGAGGTTAACCACAGAATCAATATGTGCAGAAGACACTTTCGCAGACAGAGAACTCCCGAGAACCACACTCTTCTAAGAGAGGCTCTCAGGGATGCTCAGGAAACTGCTAAGAGGTTAAAGCAGGAAAAGTGGCTGGAGTGGTGTGAGTCCTTTGGCCACCAAACCTCCCTTTCAGAATTGTGGAACCGTATCAGACGGGCCACGAATCGCTCAGCCCCCAAAAAGACCCACCATGACCCGCGGTCGGAGGCGGAGAGACTGGCACTCGAGTTCTCTGCTAGAACAAGTAGCGTCGGACTACCAGCAGAGCTGAGGGCATGCCAAGAACAACTGCTCCCAGGCAGGCATGCCCTCATCAGAGAAAAGGCGGTCGAGCCTGATGATACAGATGCCATGTTCTCTCTGAGGGAATTACGGCGAACATACAAGTCCAGTTCCCGGTCAGCCCCGGGTAGCGATGGGATCTCCCACCCCATCATTTCCCACCTAGGACATGAAGGTGAGCTTGCACTTCTGCATCTCATCAACAAGTCTGGGAAACTTCCTCACTGCCACAGTGCTGGAAGAGGGCTGATATAATTCCCGTCCCCAAACCAAAGGAGCCAGGACGGTACCGCCCCATCTCCCTGCTTAGCTGTCTAGGAAAGACAGCAGAGAGAATGGTACTGAATCGGCTCCAATGGAAGCTGGGACCTCCACATGAACACCTACACGGGTTCACAAGGGGCAAGAGCACTACCCACAGCATTGCCACCTTACTGAGCACTGTCAGCAGCAGCAGCGCTGTCATTGTCTTCCTTGACCTGGAGAAGGCTTTTGAACTGGCAAACCCATTAGCCATTCAGGAGATCCTGATCCGCAAGGGAATCAAAGGCAGGCTGCTTGCCTGGATTGGCGATTACTTTCGGAACAGAACTGCCGGAGTGAAGTTCCAAGGTCACCTTTCCAGGCATTTGCCTCTAGAGAATGGCACCCCTCAAGGAGGGGTCCTTAGCCCGGCCCTGTTCAACATCCTCATGTTAAACATTCTCGACATTCCACTCCCAGCGGGGTGCACGATCATTTCATATGCAGATGATCTAGCAATTATCTCCACTGGGAGAAGAAATGTGAATCCAGTCAGAAAGGCCCAGCGTTGTCTGGACCTAATAACTGAGGAATGCTGCAGAGTCGGGCTTAAGATCTCAGCAGCCAAATCAAAGGCAATGGCGCTGAAGCATGATGTCTGTGATCAAAGACTGCGAGTCCAAGGTCTAGAGCTTGAGTGGGTACACGTCTACCAATACTTGGGGGTATGGATCGATAAGAACCTCACCTTCCGCTCCGAGATCAAACATCTCTTAGACCGGACCAAGGCAAGGCTCTCTGTCATGAGAGCTCTGTCTGGGCGGCGCTTAGGGGCTGGACACCGCGTACTAAGATCTTTTTACGTGCACGCTGTCCGTCCCATTGTGGACTACGCCTCCGTCGCCCTGATCACAGTAAAACCTGGACTCAGGAAAAGACTCGACATAATGCAAAACGAAGCCGCCAGGATTATTCTGGGTGCCCCTGGGTGGGCTAAGGTTACTAACCTCCTCCTGGAGGCCAAACTCTTTCCCCTGGACACCCGGATTGATCAGATGGCGGCCCAGTTCCTTGCAAATGTCCTACAGTCCCCACTGGACTCGCAGCTAAGACAGAGAGTGCAGCGTCGGCTTGCACAAAACCAAGAACTCTTTGCTAACAACACCTGGCTGTCTCAAACAACCAGAGTGCTGAAACGCTTTGAGCTCAAAGAGACACTACTGATCAAGGGCATGGACCATCCCCACCCTGACTATGTCTCAGCCCCGCCGTGGGCACGATCCTTGATAGAGTTCTCTGTCATGAGTCTATCAAGAAGAAAAACGCAGTACTCACCGCCTCTATTGAAGGCTGAGGCGGAGAGGAACATTACAGCAATCACGCCGCTGAACAGTAAAACCTACTTCACGGATGGTTCTGTAGACCCCACCACCCGCACTGCAGGCGCCGGTTTTGCAGCAAGGGGCATAGAGAAAGCTATGCGGGTATCAGACAATGCCTCCTCGCTCCAGGCAGAGGCAGTAGCTATTATGGGAGCCCTAGCCCATGCAGCCCAGACGGACGGGCATGTTGTTATACACACAGACTCTAGGGCCGCCATTGACAGCCTGCAACAAAGCACGCCCCTTGATAACGTTTACCTGGTAACCTCGATTCTCACCATTGCTCAGAGAATCCTGGATCAGGGAAGACGCATCATCATCAACTGGGTCCCAAGCCATGTTGGTATTGAAGGGAATGACGTAGCTGACAGGTTAGCGGAGGAAGGCAGGAAGAAACCCTTGAGTGATCTTGTGGTGCATCCTAGCGGGAACTGCTAAGGCGTAAAAACGATGGTTGCAGGGCAGGTCGGTGCCCTGCAGCGACACAGAGAGGAAGCGAGAACCTCCCCCTCGGCCAGCTGGTACTCAAACGCCACAGGCTATGAGTCGCTGATACTCTCTCCCAGAATATCAAGGTGTGCTGAAGTCAGTCTGCACAGACTGAGAATAGGCTACCCTTGTGCGTGGCAAATCATCCCCACTATTGGGCAAGATGAGCGACGCTGTGAGTATTGTGGCGCGCCGGACGCCAAATTAGAGCACTACCTGATGGAATGCGAGCACACTCGCTTCCTCAGGCAGGGCCCAGAGACGGGCTGGTTAGAAGGCTATGCCTGTCACTAGCCCCCTGGCAACTGGAGCGCCTACAGGCAATCCGACCGCCACGGTAAAAGTTCAGTTATGATGATCAGATGAGTCAGCACTTATAGCCAATAGAGACCGGGCTACCCTTCCACACAACGGGAAGCGACGTCTTCGCAAAATCTCTCTGAACTGAGCTGAATTGAATCAGCGATGAATCAGAAAAGATTAGATAAGATGAGTCAGCACTCATAGCTGGCAGAGGCCGGGGCCGCCTTGAGCATATAGCCCGGCGAAGCGACGTCTTCGCATATCTGTCTGAACTGAACTGAACTGATTTGTCATGACAACTGCCTTTTCTACTAATCAGGTGTAGGCAGCATTAGATTATAAAAAGTCTTAGTCACACTTATAATGTGATCAAGATTGTGATGCTTGCTAATGCAGGCATATATATATATATATATATATATATATATATATATAGAGAGAGAAGAGAGAGAGAGAGAGAGAGAGAGAGAGAGAGAGAGAGAGAGAGAGAGACTTACAAGAGTGTTAGATGATAATTTCATTTCCCAGAGGTTCCTGAAAATGGGGGGAAGGGGAGATATCATTAGCAAATTTACGTAACATCCTTTTCAATGTATTTCCATGTTCTTCAGAAACAAAATCACAGCACGGTTATGTTTTGGGTAACAAACCTCAGCAGAGGGAACCTTGTTTATTTTCATCATTCAACAGTAACTCAAATATGGGAATAAATATGATTTTACTTACCCATAGAAGGCTTCTGCATGTAGTGCGTAATCACCATAGTTCTATGAACCTGCAATGTAAATATATTCAATTATATAATTACACTCCTTTATACCTTAAAATCACTCATTATCTGACACTGGACATTTTGGAAATAATTCAAGCATTACAGGTTTAAGAAAAGTTATGTTTAAGCAGTCTTAATCATGACCCTAAGCTATTTCAAGAATTAATGTCAAAGAAAAAAACTATTACGAGCCCTTTTCTTTAAAAATTAATATCTGGAGTTTTATTTACAACTATTTATCTCTGGACTCAATCTGATGTATCTGGGCTCATGTTTTTTGCAGTGAAAACCGATAATGAAATGTATATATATAATCAACTTATGATATCAACCATGTCTACTATGGTCCTCATATGTCCCATGATTGATGAAAGATATATTTCACAAGCTTTGAAATTACTAAATTTGTCGATTGATTTAATTTGCAGAACCCTGATTGGGAATCTCTCTTCTATCCTTTCATACCCATTTTTTCCTATCTTGTATCTACACTTTTTTGAGACTAGCAATCTTATCTTTATTTACTCTCAAGATGTACAATGTATACAGTGGCCAAATTGTAGGGGCTTAGATATCAGTGAAGCCTGTGCTGCTGCAGCACATGAGCTAATTCTTATAGGGGGGGACTTTAATGCCCACCACCCTATACTGGCTCCCACTCAGAGACGTGATATGGCAGGCTGCCATATAGCCGAGGTGCTAGAGTCATGCCCAGAGATTGCTCTTCTCAACAGCCAGGAGCCTACGCATGTTGGCGGGGGGGTCCTTGACCTCACCTTTGTCACTGCGGCTCTGGTCGAGAGAATTAGTTGGTCTGTGGACAACACTGCCACGAGCGATCATTATGGGATAGTCACCACCATCTTGGATGCTGGCCCGGCACCCATGCCCCAGCACAATCCTCGATGGAAGGTGGAAAGAGCCAACTGGAAAGCCTTCCAGGAGGCTCTGGCCGTGTGCCTCAGAACCAGTGACTCCTCACTTAATGATAATGTGGACATACTTGAGGCCAGACTAGTAAATGCCATAGACGAGGCAGCCTCAGAAACCATCCCCAAAACTCGTCAGTGGTCCAGGTGTTTCAAGGACGCCTGGTACTACAATGATGAGATTAAGGAGGTTAACCACAGAATCAATATGTGCAGAAGACACTTTCGCAGACAGAGAACTCCCGAGAACCACACTCTTCTAAGAGAGGCTCTCAGGGATGCTCAGGAAACTGCTAAGAGGTTAAAGCAGGAAAAGTGGCTGGAGTGGTGTGAGTCCTTTGGCCACCAAACCTCCCTTTCAGAATTGTGGAACCGTATCAGACGGGCCACGAATCGCTCAGCCCCCAAAAAGACCCACCATGACCCGCGGTCGGAGGCGGAGAGACTGGCACTCGAGTTCTCTGCTAGAACAAGTAGCGTCGGACTACCAGCAGAGCTGAGGGCATGCCAAGAACAACTGCTCCCAGGCAGGCATGCCCTCATCAGAGAAAAGGCGGTCGAGCCTGATGATACAGATGCCATGTTCTCTCTGAGGGAATTACGGCGAACATACAAGTCCAGTTCCCGGTCAGCCCCGGGTAGCGATGGGATCTCCCACCCCATCATTTCCCACCTAGGACATGAAGGTGAGCTTGCACTTCTGCATCTCATCAACAAGTCCTGGGAAACTTCCTCACTGCCACAGTGCTGGAAGAGGGCTGCTGATATAATTCCCGTCCCCAAACCAAAGGAGCCAGGACGGTACCGCCCCATCTCCCTGCTTAGCTGTCTAGGAAAGACAGCAGAGAGAATGGTACTGAATCGGCTCCAATGGAAGCTGGGACCTCCACATGAACACCTACACGGGTTCACAAGGGCAAGAGCACTACCCACAGCATTGCCACCTTACTGAGCACTGTCAGCAGCAGCAGCGCTGTCATTGTCTTCCTTGACCTGGAGAAGGCTTTTGAACTGGCAAACCCATTAGCCATTCAGGAGATCCTGATCCGCAAGGGAATCAAAGGCAGGCTGCTTGCCTGGATTGGCGATTACTTTCGGAACAGAACTGCCGGAGTGAAGTTCCAAGGTCACCTTTCCAGGCATTTGCCTCTAGAGAATGGCACCCCTCAAGGAGGGGTCCTTAGCCCGGCCCTGTTCAACATCCTCATGTTAAACATTCTCGACATTCCACTCCCAGCGGGGTGCACGATCATTTCATATGCAGATGATCTAGCAATTATCTCCACTGGGAGAAGAAATGTGAATCCAGTCAGAAAGGCCCAGCGTTGTCTGGACCTAATAACTGAGGAATGCTGCAGAGTCGGGCTTAAGATCTCAGCAGCCAAATCAAAGGCAATGGCGCTGAAGCATGATGTCTGTGATCAAAGACTGCGAGTCCAAGGTCTAGAGCTTGAGTGGGTACACGTCTACCAATACTTGGGGGTATGGATCGATAAGAACCTCACCTTCCGCTCCGAGATCAAACATCTCTTAGACCGGACCAAGGCAAGGCTCTCTGTCATGAGAGCTCTGTCTGGGCGGCGCTTAGGGGCTGGACACCGCGTACTAAGATCTTTTTACGTGCACGCTGTCCGTCCCATTGTGGACTACGCCTCCGTCGCCCTGATCACAGTAAAACCTGGACTCAGGAAAAGACTCGACATAATGCAAAACGAAGCCGCCAGGATTATTCTGGGTGCCCCTGGGTGGGCTAAGGTTACTAACCTCCTCCTGGAGGCCAAACTCTTTCCCCTGGACACCCGGATTGATCAGATGGCGGCCCAGTTCCTTGCAAATGTCCTACAGTCCCCACTGGACTCGCAGCTAAGACAGAGAGTGCAGCGTCGGCTTGCACAAAACCAAGAACTCTTTGCTAACAACACCTGGCTGTCTCAAACAACCAGAGTGCTGAAACGCTTTGAGCTCAAAGAGACACTACTGATCAAGGGCATGGACCATCCCCACCCTGACTATGTCTCAGCCCCGCCGTGGGCACGATCCTTGATAGAGTTCTCTGTCATGAGTCTATCAAGAAGAAAAACGCAGAGTACTCACCGCCTCTATTGAAGGCTGAGGCGGAGAGGAACATTACAGCAATCACGCCGCTGAACAGTAAAACCTACTTCACGGATGGTTCTGTAGACCCCACCACCCGCACTGCAGGCGCCGGTTTTGCAGCAAGGGGCATAGAGAAAGCTATGCGGGTATCAGACAATGCCTCCTCGCTCCAGGCAGAGGCAGTAGCTATTATGGGAGCCCTAGCCCATGCAGCCCAGACGGACGGGCATGTTGTTATACACACAGACTCTAGGGCCGCCATTGACAGCCTGCAACAAAGCACGCCCCTTGATAACGTTTACCTGGTAACCTCGATTCTCACCATTGCTCAGAGAATCCTGGATCAGGGAAGACGCATCATCATCAACTGGGTCCCAAGCCATGTTGGTATTGAAGGGAATGACGTAGCTGACAGGTTAGCGGAGGAAGGCAGGAAGAAACCCTTGAGTGATCTTGTGGTGCATCCTAGCCGGGAACTGCTAAGGCGTAAAACGATGGTTGCAGGGCAGGTCGGTGCCCTGCAGCGACACAGAGAGGAAGCGAGAACCTCCCCCTCGGCCAGCTGGTACTCAAACGCCACAGGCTATGAGTCGCTGATACTCTCTCCCAGAATATCAAGGTGTGCTGAAGTCAGTCTGCACAGACTGAGAATAGGCTACCCTTGTGCGTGGCAAATCATCCCCACTATTGGGCAAGATGAGCGACGCTGTGAGTATTGTGGCGCGCCGGACGCCAAATTAGAGCACTACCTGATGGAATGCGAGCACACTCGCTTCCTCAGGCAGGGCCCAGAGACGACAGCCGCCGGGCTGGTTAGAAGGCTATGCCTGTCATTAGCCCCCTGGCAACTGGAGCGCCTACAGGCAATCCGACCGCCACGGTAAAAGTTCAGTCATGATGATCAGATGAGTCAGCACTTATAGCCAACAGAGACCGGGCTACCCCTTCCACACAACCCGGGCGAAGCGACGTCTTCGCAAAATCTCTCTGAACTGAGCTGAATTGAATCAGCGATGATGATCAGAAAAGATTAGATAAGATGAGTCAGCACTCATAGCTGGCAGAGGCCGGGGCCGCCTTGAGCATATAGCCCGGGCGAAGCGACGTCTTCGCATATCTGTCTGAACTGAACTGAACTGATTTGTCATGACAACTGCCTTTTCTACTAATCAGGTGTAGGCAGCATTAAAAAAAAAAAAAAGTCTTAGTCACACTTATAATGTGATCAAGATTGTGATGCTTGCTAATGCAGGCATATATATATATATATATATATATATATATATATATATAGAGAGAGAGAGAGAGAGAGAGAGAGAGAGAGAGAGAGAGAGAGAGAGAGAGAGAGACTTACAAGAGCGTTAGATGATAATTTCATTTCCCAGAGGTTCCTGAAAATGGGGGGAAGGGGAGATATCATTAGCAAATTTACGTAACATCCTTTTCAATGTATTTCCATGTTCTTCAGAAACAAAATCACAGCACGGTTATGTTTTGGGTAACAAACCTCAGCAGAGGGAACCTTGTTTATTTTCATCATTCAACAGTAACTCAAATATGGGAATAAATATGATTTTACTTACCCATAGAAGGCTTCTGCATGTAGTGCCTAATCACCATAGTTCTATAAACCTGCAATGCAAATATATTCAATTATATAATTTCACTCCTTTATACCTTAAAATCACTCATTACCTGACACTGGACATTTTGGAAATAATTCAAGTGTTACAGGTTTAAGAAAAGTTATGTTTAAACAGTCTTAATCATGACCCTAAGCTATTTCAAGAATTAATGTCAAAGAAAAAAAAACTATTATGAACCCTTTTCTTTAAAAATTAATATCTGGAGTTTTATTTACAACTATTTATCTCTGGACTCAATCTGATGTATCTGGGCTCATGTTTTTTGCAGTGAAAACCGATAATGAAATGTATATATATAATCAACTTATGATATCAACCATGTCTACTATGGTCCTCATATGTCCCATGATTGATGAAAGATATATTTCACAAGCTTTGAAATTACTAAATTTGTCGATTGATTTAATTTGCAGAACCCTGATTGGGAATCTCTCTTACATAATGAATCTCTCATTATCTAAGTGGAAATATACAGTCATAGGATTGCACCTTGCTGATGATCAGGGATGGGTAGCATTAGATATAAATAAATGTCATAAGATCATACATCATACTCTCATGGCTTTTTTTATATTATCAATTGATTACAACTTTTTATGTGGAAAAATTATTCAGGCATTACCGTGCTTAACATTACTAGTTAATCTGTCAAATATAAAGATAATTGATGCTGTTCATACATGCATAAATACAATTATTTTCACTTACAAAAGTTTGAAACAATGAATCCACTCCTCAGATTTTCCTGAAAAGTGTACGAAAAAAAAATTAGTAAATTTACTTGACATCCTTGTCAAAGCATTTCTATGTTCTTCAGAAACAAAATCTCAGCATGGTTACGTTTTGGGTAACAAACCTCAGCAGAGGGAACCTTGTTTATTTTCATCATTCAACATTTCAAATATGGGGGTGGGGGTGGGGGTGGGGGTGGGGGTGATACTTACCGATAATTTTGGTATGCATGAAGTGCTACCACCAATTTTGTATCAACCTGTAATAAGGACATATTCCATTATTTTAGTAATTGCACTCTCTGCACCAATTCCCTACTATTAGACATCAAAAAATGTGTCTGAAGGCAAAGCTCTTAAGGCATTTGTACACAATCTTCTGCAATACTACAGATGTTGGCATGAATTCCAAAATATTTCACTTAAGAAAGTGTTAGACGACTAATTCACTTCCCACATTTACCTGAAAATATGAAAAACAAATCTATTTAGTACACTTACTTGAAATTATCATACATTTCTAGGTTCCTAAGAAAGCAAATCACAGCACGGTTATGTTTTGGGTAATGTGAACCTCAGCAGAGGGAACCTTGTCCTTTTTCATCATTTAACATCAAATTAAATAAAGGAACTGTCCTGATTTTACTTACTGATAACTTAAAGGTATATGCACATAGAGTGTAATACCACCAACTTTGTATGAACCTCTAATACAAAGATATTCCATTAAATTTGTAATCCCACTCCTTATATGCAGTAAATCTTTATTATCCACCAACATTTCTGTTATTAGCTGAGTGTTCATTAACCCATTCCCGACGGGGGAATTCTAGCCTTGAATGTCCAAATGCCGGGGTGTTCGAATTATTAGGCCTAAATCAATTGAATGGCTGGCACAATACTGTGCCGCCCGGCAACTGGGCTTTTGAATGCGCGGTACACATGCTGTACCACCCGTCCTGTGTGGGTTAACATATATTGTACCTGAAGAGATTCATTACAAATGATGATGGTTTGTCCTTTATGCTGATCAGTAGTTTCACTTAATGGACAGTGATAGGTACATCTACATGGTACAATTTGTTTCTTATATGTGGGTGCTCACGCACACACAAAAGATGTATTATTTTTAACAAACACATCAGTGGTATTACCATAATTCAAATACATATATATAAATCAAACCACAATGTAAATTTCAGCAACATGTCTTAACCCATTAATGATGGGTAACAAGATACCACGTCAAGTGGTTCCAGGGTCAGACTTCGGGGATAAGATGCTTCATTGTTGCTATCCTCCTGGCCGGGGCGCCGATTGATCGGGCGTACAGCACTCGGCCACGGCCAGTGCGGGTGAAAATCCCAAGGCGTTAGGCTTATGAATTTGAAATATCCTGGCATTTCAACCATTTAGAGCCAAGATAGCCCCATCATTAATGAGTGAAAATACTTAACCCATTGCAGACGGGGATAAATATGCTTGCCCAGCCTCCGGGATAAGTTTTATTTTAAAGAGAGACTGCTTGAAGCATTATAATTTGAACATTCCCACTCTTTCAGTCATTCATTGAAAAACTAGAGCATTTTTTTTTTTTTTTTTTTTTTTGTGTGTTTTATTGAGTTTAGAGACTTATATATGCCATATGACAGGCTCTACCAGTGCTGCAGTAGACTAAAATTGTAGTATATTATCCATATTAGCTCATTATTTTATTTATACTCAGTGTGATAGAAGTATTGCTGTTTTATAGGAGGACAAAAGGCGACTATACTTTTTTAGTATTTTTGTGCTGTCATGAACGAATACGAAACATATAACCACCTACAATAAAGATAAATAGAAGAGGTAGGGAAGAGGAATGAAACCTGTGCTTGTGACTGTGAGTGCCACAGTGAAAGGCATCCATATTGGCACAGGAGTACATTTTAGACACTGGGTATGGATTGAGTCATCTTCCTCTTCCCGTTCTGACTGCACATCCTTCATCGGCGGTACTTTTGAGCAAGAGTTCGTCAACTTAGTGTGTGTCATCGCTCTATAAAGATAGTGCTTGCTAGAGACCGTGGATGGGTGCCATTCAAGGCTCTCTCTCCTGCTGGTGCTAGGAAAAAGTGGTGCCATCTAGGTTTTGGACGTTAAGCTAGCACGGTATTACGGTAATTATAGTAATTATGACTGCAGTAGCCATCATCACTCATTCCTTTTTCACAGTAAAATAAAATAGCACAGTGATCCAAAATCCCCGAACGTCATGTACGTCAGGACGCCCGTCGTCAGGCCAAAGCTCCTACGTCATGTATGTCATGACACCCGTCCGCTGTGGGTTAATTAATTTCTTACCTATCTGCCAACTGATAAAGGTTATGTATGGTAAATACAAAAATATCTACCTAACCTTATGTTTGGTAGATTATTATTTTCCATACTGTCCAAAAATCAAAGCTATCCTATCATGTAATTATAATGATAATGCATTGAGAATGATCATGTAAACCTGAAAAAAGTGCGAGCCTTCCATGCTCACTATCCAACTAACTCTTTATAGACCAAATATAATTTCCTTAGCCACAAAGAAATGCTCTGGTAACCCTTATTTTATTATATTACAAAAAATTCACAATCAAGGTATTGAACCATCAAAATAGTAGGAAAGAAACAAAACTCTACAAGTATTGTATTAACCCATTCGCGCCAGCTGACGTGTTATCACAGCGTAATATCTAGCTCTCCCCAGGTGACGTCATAGAACGATAAGATCTCTCCCTCAATATGTATGCTTTACATCATTACATATGCACATAATCATCGGAGTTCCATTTGTATAGACAGATTTTTATTCACTTGTGAAAATAATGTAAACAAATACAAACACCAATTATCATCCCATTGAAGGGGCAGGTGAAAAGCACTCCGAGAGGCACAGCGCGGCATTACACAGGGAGAGGTCTCGCACTTAGTCACTGCAAGCTTTTGTTATCTAACCAGCAGGAGCAGCATTACGCATATATAAGCCCCATCGTGAATGGGTTAAGAGAATGGCTGGTTGGGTGTAGCCATCCTCAGGCTAATACATTATTTCTGTCCTATCAAAAAACAATGAAAACTATAAGTTGTCATGTAGATCAATGTAGAGATAAATCTGATTGAAATATAGACCACCATGTAAATCTTCTCTATACTTACTATCAACCTGTTTTATGCATGCAGTCTCCCCAACATTTCTAAATCTCTGGAACTGGAGAGACTTTATCAATATTAAAAATATCACTATACAAACAGTAAATTATGCCCTCATCAGATAACAAGTGACATCAAGAATCACTGTATAAGACAATTCCTTGCTTCCATACGCTGAATATCATTAGTTTCACTTACATAATATTGGATGAGGCAACACCATAATCAATGCACTATTACATTCCTGAAAAAAAATATATATCTATATATATACAAACATATCACAAAAGAAAATTTAGACTTTTTATTAATCATTAGTCAATAAATATGCTAAAGCTAGTAAAAGCTAATACTGCAGATTTTGATCTAATCTTATTTACTTTACACAGATTGAATTAAGAGTAGAATATAAGCGAGTGTTTTGTGCATTTCTGCCTCAGATCGGTAAGACAGCCCATCCAGATAGATAATGGTTATAATGCACTAACAGCTAACTAGCAGTCTGGCCACAACTCAGTTGGTTAGACAAGATCATATGCATTTGCCAAATATGAAGACACCTTTGCTGGGCAGTGGTCAACTGGGTACAAGCAGCATTGGAGGTTCTATGGGACATCTACAACTGGGCATGGGGGTGGATTGATCTTCACCTAGAAAACTATTCAGCAATTTCTCATGGACGATCCCTAGATTTACTTAGATCTTTCTGCAACTACAGCTTATGCCAAAGGTAAGAACCAATAGAAAAGCAAATATGAGGTAGCAAGAGCTTTGTAAATAATAACAGTGATGGTGGGTAGTGTTGTATCAGTATTCCTTGATTACTTTCACTGGCTGTGTGTGACAAAACATTTTAAGTTTCTTTTGATTTTTGGCCAGTATTTAGATTTTATGCTTTAAAAAAAAAAAGGTCATACTAGCAAAACAATGATTGTATTTTCTCATGGGAAGGTTTGTTAATTATCTATGCCAGATGATGTATTAAGTGTATACTTATCAATAAAACAATTTAAGTTAAGTTTACAAAACCCAATAAAATATGAACTGTGTAGCAAGCTACTTCAGTTGCTTTCTTTCTCAATGTAACAAAATTGAAGGATGAAATTAATTTATAGTCCAGAGACATTTTGCAACATTAGAAAAATTAACAGCACCTCCAATATATCTACTTCCTTGGATTGTGGAATAAGATATCTTACTTTATCTATTAACAATATTCAACAATTTGTAAAAGTGAAATCTCTTATCTTGACCCAGTGACATCAGGAGTACATGCCTACACTATTTTATTTATTCATTTAATTATCTATTAAATTCTATTTTATATTTTTTTTTTCTTACACACACACCTCCACATGCACATGCAAGCATACACACGCAAATTAATATTTCTGTCACGGCAATATTCACAAGCACAATGTCTATCAATAGGCCTCATTATTATACCTCATGATAATCATCTAAACATTATTTGATGAATAGTCATGAATATTCAAGGGCTAACCATTAATTCACATAGGCCTATTCATTTACCCAATTATCTAAAAAAAAAAAAAATATCTATAAAAAGAAAGTGGAGACACCCTTGTATTAGTAACCCACTGTGTAAGGGAGTCATGACATACATGTCTTTCTTTCATTTTTTCTTTATGGTAGAAATGGTAGGTTTGTTATTTGAAACAATTTTTTATGGTATAAGGTAAAGAAATAATAATTTTGTTAAGTCCCATTTGTTTTTAGCCCATTGCATACGGGTGTTATGGCATACATGTCGGCATGTCGGGTGTCAATGCATACATGGCGCGACATCGGGATCTGCTCACAGTTGAAATGTAGTCACATAGTCAAAGTATTATGGCTGTAACGGCGCTAGTTCTAGAGCTACAGGGTTCCAAAGTCATCCAAAACTCGCATTTTATGATGGATTTACTAGTTTGCGTCTCTCTAATTTTAGCCGGTGCCGCTAGTGTCATAGACCGTCCACCTTGACGTCGGCAATGGGTCAAAGCATTAACCCTCTCTGGACGGGTGGTACAGTACTGTACCACTCATTCAAAAGCCCAGTGGCCGGGCGGCATAGTATTGTGCCAGTCATTTAATTGATTTAGGCCTAAGAATTCGATAGCCCCGGCATTGTGACATTCAAGGCTAAAATGCCCCCGTCGTGAGTAGGTTAAAAGCCAAAAGGCATCTAATCCAAACTTATCTTTAGATTTTTCTTCCCTAATAAATACATGGTATGTATAAAAATCAACACACTGCACCAGCCATACTTTAGGCCTCTCTCTACAGAGCCTGTGTGGACAATGGCTGCCAAGTAGATATTCCTGGTTTCTTAACCCATTCACGCCGGGGCAGTTCCGGCTTTGCGCGGTCGCAATACCGGGGTTCTCGAACGCATAAGCCTAACGCCTCGAGATTCTCGGGCGCACAAGCCGCGAGCCTCGGTTGCCCGCTTGCTCTACCCGAGCGCGCGTCTTCCCCTCATAGCGCGTCCAGGGCGTCTGACGCGAAAACCACAATACGTGCTATCACGTCAACCGGCGTGAATGGGTTAAGCCAAGTAGATATTCCTGGTTTCTTAAGGAGGTACAAAACACCAGGGGTCCTCTAACATGTCTACTTGAAGTGATGTGTTGAAACTTGGCAGGTAAACAGGAATCTACGTTGCTTACTTTGTGTGAAACAAAAGTATGTACGTATACTTTTAAATATAAATGTGTACAAATGCAGCAAAACTTTAAAGCAACAACATGCTTAACCAATATTTATTTATTTTTTGCTGTGAATGGTCATTTAATATGCCTACAAACATATGCAGTTTTTTTGTTTTTTTTAAGGCATGCTAAATGTCATGGAAATTCAGATTTTATTATTTTATTCTCTTATTGCTTTGAACTCATTTACCTTATCTGCAATATCTAAACATAGGTCCTTAGCTGCTAGTGAATGCAATGTTCCAAGGTTATAACACCTAAATATATATAGCACTTTATATTGTGTGATTAAACAGACATCAAAATTTATAGAAATGTTCTTTACTGCACTATTCTCTCACCAATTAAATTAAAATCACACCAGCCATTAAATCCTGCATGCAGCGGAAAAAAAGCAGGGGAATAATTTCTAAATATCATACCAACATTATCAGAAGAATTTTGTAAAATGCTATACTATGACCCTGGGACACCACCTAGTGACACATACACTCTTAAGCAATTACCAGATCGGGCATGTCTCGGCTAGTATACTTTGGCTACTACAGAGTATACTTCTTGTATCAAGACAGGAAACTGGGCACGGATTTGGATAGTTTGTCCACCCATGCTGTTATCTTTGGACATACTTGCCAAACAAGTGAACTGAACTGTTTTCCTGCATGGGCATTGCTTCTCATGTGGACACAGCTTACCCTTGTGTATCTAATGAAGTCTATATGGCACAATTTCAGCATACCAGTGACCCACATTCAAATTTCTCAATCCAGTATACACACAATAGCTCACAGAAATCATGGGTGACCCAACCCTAAGCCTGAGCAATAACTTTGTGGAATCTTCATGGAGTACAAATACCGTCACACTGCCTTTCACTCTACAATCTAGATATATAAATGGAATAGATTCAAAAGTATGCCAAGATTTAAAATCTTGAACTTAGTCAAGGCTATTATACATTAATCTTTAAATACAAGTATACTTTTGTAATATCTTTCTTTGGGCATTTGGAGTATGAATCTCCTTTATACCAGAAAATACAGAAAGGTAAATTGCAACCTGAAAAGAATGTTATTTAGACTTAGCCAGTCAATTTCTCCTCAATGGGTTTTTATATGCAGTTTGATGATTAACCCTTTCCCGACGGGGCACTAGCTACGCGAAGACCCCTATGCCAGGCGATTGCAATATTGCATTGAAATAGTCACACAGGCATGACGCCCCAGGATCAGGAGTTTGGCTGGGTCAAACGAGTGTGACGCACCGTTGTCATAGGGTTAATTACCTAATCACATGTTATAAAATAGCTAGTATTTTTCTCCAATACAAATTTATATTATGCAATTTTACTTTACCTAATGACAGCGAGTCTGCTGTCAGAAATACATGCACGCGATCACTATAACAAACTAATAACGTCGCATTATGAACATCCTCAAAGTCTTTGAACTCGAGTAATTTTCTTTTGAGCTTGTGTGCCTGAATTTTTGGCATCTTTGCAAGCTGAAATGTTGAGAAAGTAGTAAAGTTTATAATTTAGAAGTAAATATTACATCTATGGAACTATGAAAATGATATTTTTTCCAATAAATAAATTTTAACATAATAGCGAAGTCAAATAAACATCCATTTTTATCCATAAAATGAAACCAAAACTTACATATCACCTCATTTTCTCCTCTTCTCAATTTTTTTTTTTTTTTTTTCTTTATTAATTACTTGTGCTTTAACAATTATAAATTCCATTCAAACAATTACCTTTTTGTCTATAATATTGGAAATCTTTGATATGAATAAAGTTTAACTCTGTAAACAAAATTAGAACATTAAAGATGCACACTAATGTCACAACCCTAGCGATCACCCTACCCTCTTATTTCCCAAGTGAGGCCTCTCTCTACATTTTGCCAGCAATATTGTTACAAACCTTATGCAAGGAAGATAGTTACCCTTAACCTGTTAAGCATGCTTAGAGGGTTCAATGCTTGTTGTGAGGTATGAAGACTATCTCATTGGCTTTAGCAAATCTATACTAAAATATGGTAGCATATACTCATATTTACTATGATGGGGATTGGACTATGTAAAGGAATATACATTTTTTTTTCTTTCTTTTTTTTAATGATACATAAGTATACCAAAAATTACTCTTCTGGAATTCTATAAACCAATCTAGTTACGCAACAAACATGACAATTCCGGGTGGAAATTATATATGTATGTAGTGCCATCAAAATTTTGAATTATCAAAAGCCTAATATATACAGATCTTATTGGCTTTATATTTTCAGGACATCCGTGTTATGCCAAGAACTGAAAACAAACCTAGAGAAACCTTATTAGGATCATGCTTATACTCGCTACACTATACATGCATCTGCCATTGCCCCCAGCAAAGCCATAGCATTTATGTACTACTTTCCAGCATTTAGATCTATTGTAATGGCAAATAGAATTTTTTGTGGTCTGATAAGAAATCAAATTATATAGCATTACCCAACCAAAGCAATACTTTATGAAATAAATAACACTGGATTGCTAGTTTTCCATTCAGTTCAGATTAGCAGAATTGGAAACTCAAAATTATAAATACTAATTTTTCAAAAAGAACCTTTGCAATTGCAGTGAGCTCATGAGAAAAGATAGGTTATATACCTATGTACTACACATCAGCATATATCTGAAAAATCTTTACAATGAATTACTTTTCTAGGCTAGGAGAAAAATTATCTCCCTAAGATAAGCATTTGACATTAACTTATCCTTAGTTACATACCTTTTCAGTCCATCACCAAAGACTTCATTTTGGATTGAACAATCTTCCAAGTTTAGAAATTCACAAGTACTCTGCATCTGTCAACATTATGACATGACACAAGTATTAGTAAAGGAACAAGTTAAAGATTTATACAAGTCAATAATACACCCCATTATACAGGTTACTGACTTTCTCAAGGTTTACTTATACAAGATGATCAAATGGTCACATACTTTACATACTTCATGTCCCAGGTTTAAAGGGTAATTGCTTGATGAAAATCTTGCATCGATGCAAATTTCAATTTCCACATGAAGACGCAGCAGTTTCCTCTTCCCTCAGAAGACAAGTTATGCAAATTTTAAATTACTTGGCGTAAAAAATCCTTTCACTAGAATCCCAAAACTCCCTGAACTTTTTGCTGAAATTTAAAGCTTATAAAAATATGGATTTATGAAATTTACACATGAAGCTCCTTGTAAATAGATCATAGAGAAAAACTATTGAAGTCAGTGCAAGAGTTAGCAGACGAGTTTATTCCAATTCATAAAATTAGATATTATAATCTAAATCTAACATAGAACCAAATTAAGTTCACTTAAAGTGACAACTTAAAATTATTTCCCACCAAATAAACAACCCAGTACCAGACATCAATCTGGGATGGGAAGCTACATTCTCTTAACCAAGGAAAGTAAAAGCATGTGTGATGACCTCTTTTATTAAATCACACTTATCTCCAAAATGTATAAAGTACAATTTAATACATAGGGTCGTTTTTTCCTTTTCTCTTGAACCAGAGAAATTTTTTAACCCTTCAGCTTCTTCTTGGGGCGGATATCAGCATTGTGTCCGCACTTCTTCTTGCGGCAATTGGTGGCCCTGTAAAATTACAGAATGAAGTAAGGTACATACAAGTGCAAAATCTCTCAATACATGTAAACACATAAATTAACAATGAAGGCAAGTCCTACAACATACCTTGGGTGAAGGCGAGCATAGCACTTGCGGCAAATCATTTTGTTGCAGTTGTATTTCTCAGCCAAAAGCTTGAGAGAAGGCTCAATCACACCACCACGCAGACGAAGAACCAAGTGGAGGGTAGATTCTGAAAGGGACTTTGCATATTAAAATCAAAGTTTTTACAAATCTAATATATAAACATGTATACATACATATACATTATACATAACACTTTTCATACAAAAAACAAAGTACAATTTCCCATTCAAATTTTATAACAATTTTGAGAAATTATATAAAGAGGGTGTACACCTTACCCTTCTGAATATTGTAGTCAGAGAGGGTGCGACCATCCTCAAGCTGTTTACCAGCGAAGATCAGACGCTGCTGATCAGGAGGGATACCTGTAAAATAGTTAATCAACAATGATTAAGCACTCGTGATAATTTATTTGTATGAACCAACTTTAAACTTTGTAGTATACTAAGTACAATTTAAATTTATTTAGGTTCTGTAGAGACTATCCATAGTAACAATAGCACAGGGCCAGTGGAACCTCAAACAAGTCTCATTATTCTAGCAAGTTTTTATGAAGACAACGCAAAAATATATTTTGCATTGACGCGAATCCTTGCCGAGTCTTCAAAGAATCTCTCCTTAGGAATGAATAACCGTTTTCCTTATAAAAAATGTCATCCTTAAAAGCCTGAATACTTCATAAAGCAAATCTATAAGACTTAGAAATTATAACCGATTAACATCTCTCACCCTCCTTATCCTGGATCTTGGCCTTCACATTTTCAATAGTATCCGAGGGCTCGACCTCGAGGGTGATGGTCTTGCCCGTAAGGGTCTTCACGAAGATCTGCATCTGTTAAAATATCTTTGTTAAAAATTTATTGTATCCAGTGATACCTATATGGAGACATTGGTATTAACCAGAAACTCCATTTCCATTTTCTATTTTATTAAATCCACATACATCAGATTGCTCAGTTGTCTTGGGTAACCTACTCAAGCTCCACATTTTTTTTTTTAAAGCATGGGAATTCAGTAGGGGGGGGGGTATTCAGTATGGCATGCATAATTAGACTTCTTTAAAGGATAACAATTCGAACTAGTAATTTCAGGTTATTTTTTTCTAGAATACTACCCAGCATAAATTCTATCTAAACATGATCTTGAACCAATTTGAATTTTCCTGCTTCCCATCTTCCTCTTCCAACCATTTGCCATCTACAAAAAAAAAAAAAAAAGTCCTAAGGTATGGTTAAATAGAGCAAACTGAAAAGTATAAATCAACATGAATAGTACAATGTACCAACTATAACTTCAAAAAGTTTGGGGAGTGATACAAGGTATCAGAAGCAGCAGCTTTTACAATGAGTTCTTATGGAATATCCCACTGATAATCAATAAACGCATGTAAAACTTAGAAGCACTTGACAATAAGAAGTTGCTTTAGGTTGACTATAGTCTGTCCAATGTGCAATTTTTATGTTCACAACCATT
>NW_028234421.1:11883515-11888515 GCF_977035675.1 Penaeus japonicus | reverse complement strand
GTTCTGGTTTTGGCTTTTCGTGGAAACGTCGACGAAGAACCACCTCAGACATCTGCAGGCATTCGGATCTAGAAATTATTCATATCATTATAATATCTACACATTATATCTAAATACTACCATAGAAGCCTTAGCTCACGCGTCCCAGAAAGAGTGTCAGAGATAACTAGACTCAACTATAAGCCGAAAGCTTTTGAGACAAAGAACGGCAGTTGCGGTCCGGCTGGTGTCTCGCAACTCTACAGAGAACAACCGAGACCTCCTCCTTGGCCAGTCAGTACTCAGACGTCACAAGTAATGAGCCAGTGACACTCTCTGCAACAGTATCAAGGGTTACCGAGGTCATCTTTTAAAGAATAAAACTAGGCTACCATTGCACGTGGCAGATCATATTAAAAGGTACCATTACCTAGGTTGACCGTATTTGTCTGTCGAAACAGAGTCTAGGTCATATGTTCATAAAGCCCCTGAATAGTTCTAAATAGTTATTTTCTTTTCTAAATGTTTTTAAGTCTGGTTTTATATATTGTGGCTAGACGTCCTATCCCTCACATGCCTCGAATTAATTCAAAGCCTTTTAGCTACGAGAAAATAATCAGCCTGCTGGATTATAAGCTTGCAGTTGTCTAGTAAGTCAATAAACAGGTCTCAAGTTATATTCCTTGAAAGCATTCTTTCGAGACAACTGAACAGCGAATTGTAACTGTCGCCATATATCTACGATAATCATAAACTCCATTTCGGCTCTAAATGATTTATTGATATAGATATACTAAAGAAAGACCATCATAAAAGTTTCGTGTCAGAGATAACTACGGAATATTGGGCAACATGAATCTGACTTGCCCGTACAAACGCTTATAGTACTGCCAAAGACATGTCCGCACTGGATTCCCATGCTTCTATGTCCCTTATATTGATTCATTATTGTTAGAGATCAAGTTGATTAATTACACATTGAAATATGTTTGAATAACAACAACGTCTGTTCTCAACTGAAGGGTATGAAAAAAGAAAGTAAAGTTGATCATATTTCAAATTGTGTAAGAGTAATTCTGCTTAATTGTAACTGTATAATAACTGCGTAAGAGAAGGGAATCATAAATGATTAATTAAGTGAAAACAATCATGCAAATCATAATTATAACTGGTAATTTAGTAGCTACGCAAATTAAAGCAATAACTGATCATATAGTATTTATAATAGATATTCATGCAAAAGAGAATGACCATAAGGCATAAACTATATAAACAATAAGCATGTAAAATCGTAACATTTTCTTTCTAGATCCAAATTATTAATGTAATTGAAAACGACGCGTTGTCACCCGTCAAAGCAAATCACCGATGTGCATTTTATACCCAAATAAAAGTTTAAGATCATAACATTTCTCTTTGGATATTAAAAATACATTGTGGAATGCACCAGTAAGACTGCTTATATTCTATATACTCTAGAGCAGTTTTCACTTGTGAATTCCATCACTGTGCATTTAGCTATGCTGAAGAATATTTAGCAAAAGTCTTGAGTTGTTTATAGAATAGTGGAATACGTAACATGACGTAGTTTACTTCGCATTTTCATAAACCTGTTCGGTAACGTGATGCAACATTCGTTTAAATCAGTTACATTATGATAATCAAATTGTAGTAACGACGTGATCCACATGCCATTAAAAGGATGAAATACTGTGCGTAGGAAACCCAAGCCTATAATCAAAGACTAAATATTGTTTGCTCTCATCCCTCGGCGGCGACGGTGACGGCGTGTTGCTTATGTCTGCCGCAAATACACAACATTGGGCAAAGGAGGCGATTCAGGCGAAGTTGTCTACTGGCTGAGTGTCACATATGTGTCACGGATAGCGGCACTGTTTTCGCTCTGTCAAATTTGGTACTTACGCCATAGTGCAGCATTCCCTGAGAGGAATTCGTCTGCTGTAAAGATAGATCGACATTGGAGAAGGTCAAGGCGAGAGAGCCGAGATAAGTGCTTGTGAAAGAGGAGGAGCTGGTATAACCGAAGGAAAGGGGGAGAGAGAAGAGAAAATAAGGGAAGGGAAAGAGACAGACAGACAATTGGTAAATAAGAGAGAGAAAAGGATAACATAAACATCGAGATTAAGACCCGAGTCTCTTACGCCACTACCTGCAATTCCTTAGTTTTCTTGCACTCGTTGGACCAGAAGAGAGTGTAATGCCTATCTTGGTTCTGGCTACAAGGTGAGCGATTTCTTCTCGGACTATTCATTCCGTCTCTTTTAAAAGTAACAAATCATCTATTTCCTCTTCAGGGTCGACTCTAGTAAAGTTGTTATTATATACAGATGGAATGCTATTTAGTATGCAGTAATAGTTTTGCATGTTTGACACCAGATGTTTTTGATTAGGACTTCACACTATTTGTTTTACCTTTTTCAGTATTCATTAACCTTTTTGGGCGACTGTTCTGAAGCCTACTCACCAGACTAGAGTGATTAAAGAAGCAATTCTGTAAAAAGATTTTTTTTTTATAGCTGGAGTTATAAATGAAGCCCTTATATGAGTTAGCAAGGAAAGATACATCAGTTACAGTTATGTTGGTTATCCTCAGATCATATAACTTATGGTTATTTATTTGATTATGTTTTTTATCTGTATTTAGAGACAGAGCATAGTAGGAATATCTTCTAAAGTGTCCCAATATGTTCCAGTAGTTATGAATGTTTTCAGGGTGCATTATTATATACAAAGATAGTATGAATTAAGTTTTGTATATTAACATTGTGTAAGATTTAAAATTCACAGATATACACATGCATATGTACACTTAAAAACACTTACACTCTCTTATTCTCAGTTGGTCACACAGTCACATATTCACTCATTAGGGTACTCTCAGCTTCTGATTTGCTCATATGATAATGTTCACTCACCAATTCTCATCTTGTCACACAGTCACTCTTTCCTACTCACTATCACTAGTCACACTCACTCTCACTTGTCACACTCACTCTCACTTCTCTCTTCTCTCTCTCTTCTCTCACTCTCACTCTCACTTCTCTCTTCTCTCTCTCTTCTCTCACTCTCACTCTCACTCTCACTCTCACATATTTACTCTAACTTACTGTCACTTATTCTCTTATACTTACTTTCACTTATTTATTCTCACTTATTTACTCTCACTCTTACTCACAGTTACAGGCAGTCACTACAGATACTAAAACACACTTTCTCACTCTCACTTGGTCATATATAGAAAACCACTCACTTTCTCACTCTGGTCATGCACAGTCACAAAAATTTCCATGCTTCTACTGTAATCTGCATAATATATCTTGCCACTTATGCATTCAGAATAGTTATTGTCTCATTTTTGAGGGCTAAAAGGTCCATGAGTAGCATCTGTGCATATATAATGTTATCATGAGTTTCAGTCATATTGCTACATTGATAATTTACTGAAGTCATGATTTTTTTTATTATTAATTTACTATGGTATGTGTGGTTCTTTTCATGTTTATACCAATAAGCCACTTACATAGCCACTGAAGTCAATTGCCACAGCCTCAAAAGCTCTTGAACCTCTAATAGATGCAGAACAGACTGGGGGTGACCTTAAAGTGAAAATAATGGGGAAATATCAGTTACTTCTTCACTTTATGTTAGTATTATGTTAATACTATGTTAGTAGCTCCCTGAAGATTATAGAGATCAGTGCAACTTTTTTGGTGTTAGTGTGAAAGCCCTGCCTTGAAGGTAGTTTTCAAAATCTGATGTAATTACAGAAGTGATGATGATGGTAGTGAAGATTTTTGTTGTTATTTTTTAGAATATGATGATTCTTAATTGATTATTATTGTTAGTTATTATTAATTAATATTTTTTATTGTTATTTTTATGTAGTTTGTATGGTTAGTACATATTTTTATTCATATTTTATTAAATTACAAAACATTTATCATGTAAACCTACTGTAAACAAAATAGAATTATTGTGATATTTATTATTATCATCAAAGTTATCAATAATTGATAACAGTGCTCTGATTTCTATCATTATCATCATCATTATCATTATTATTATTATCATTATCATTGTTATTGTTATTGTTACTGTTATTTTGCTATTACCATGGTAATGTTTTAAATTTTATTGTTATAGTTATTGTTCATATTATTGTTGTTGTTGCTGCTATCGTCATTTTAATTAGTTTCTATTATTGTTCTTTTTTAACATTTTATATAAAATTAGAGTATTTCATAAACAGACATGTCAGATGACTTTAACTTCATTTTTTGTCCTTTTTTAAAATATATATTAATTATGTACAATAGGGCTGTTTCATATGACGCCATGGCTTCCACACTTAGCACTCTTTCAAAGACCAATATTCATGGAGTACAAAACACCAATCCAACAACATTCTTTAATACATAGGTCTACAAGCCTTTGGACCCTCTAAGGATCATTTTTTATGATGAATAATGTTTTATGTGTTCTTTATGACCATTTCTTCAATTTTTCTCTATTACCCACACAGTCATATTGTATATAATTTAAAATAAGGATAGATATGACAACTCTACCAAGTTCAAGAATAGCTGATTGGCTGAATTATAATAGTAATGATAGTAATAGTAATGTTAGTCTTTGTAATAATTCAGTGATAACAATGCCATATAATAAGAATACCACTGGTGCTGCTAATAATCATTTTACATATATTTTGCTAATGTTAGTAGAGAAATGAGTATGATGAAATTGTGAATATATACTGTACATTTCTGTACAATGCTTAACTCTCTTTCTTCCTCTCAGTAAAAATGTAATTGAAAGATACATGTAACAGTAAAGGTCTGAAATTATTATTTTATTTCCTTGTCATTTTTGTCTTATTTTTTATTTCCTCACTTTTTGTCAAAAGAATATTGAAATGAGTTGACTGGTTGACATTTTTTGGGAAGAGTGACAAAGATTTTTTTTTTCTTTTTTCAGGCTTAGCAGTCCAGAGTATCTCC
>NW_028234421.1:11873515-11876015 GCF_977035675.1 Penaeus japonicus | reverse complement strand
GTCAGATCCTGTAAGAATAAATAGATATCTTTACTTGTGGTTAGATTTTTTCCATGCAAATCAGTTACAGAGATTTTTCTATTTTCCAGGGAGAAATACTGGTGCTTCACCATCCGACGACAATCAGCACCAAGTATCAAGCAATGGTTCATGTTGGTTCTGTCAGGCAGACAGCTTCAATTATCGCTATGGACAAGGAGTGTCTAAGAACTGGGGATAAAGCTGTTGTTCATTTTAGATTTATTAAACATCCAGAATACTTGAAAAATAATCTGAAAATGGTGAGTATATCTGAATGCTATAAATTATTTTAACTTTTTTCTGAAATATTTAAATGAGCTATTGAAAAAAAATCCACAAACACATGGCCTTTTTAGGTCAGATTTATTTGCTTATGATATTCTTAACTCCTTAACGATGGGTGACAAGATATCACATCAAGTGGTAGCAGCCTCAGGTGCCAGGGACAAGATATTTCGTCAAAGGCATGCCGAGTGATCGGGCGTATAGCGCTTGGCTACGGCTAGTGCGGGCAAATAGCCCACAAACAAACAAATAAAAGCATTTTTCACAATCAATCACCATGAATATTGTCTTCAGGTGTTCCGTGAAGGTCGTACTAAAGCTGTGGGGAGAGTGCTAGAAGTCATACCAAAGATGGCATCACTACAGAACCAAAAGAACAATCACAAGATCATGAAAATGGTCAAACAGGTAAGAAGGTTCTTAGCTGTCATGTCTCTTACCTGACTTTAATCTTTGTTTTAACCTAGCCAAACTGAAGCTAGCATAACCTTAATGCAGTTTTACCAAACCTGTCTTACTCCAAACAATTTTGTTGACCTAATCTGTTCCAAGCCTATCCCAACTTGACCTAATTTAATCTAGCTCTGAAAGATAGATGTAGAACTGAACTGATTTTTCTGTAGATTGATAGAGATTTCTTGAACAAGTATCTGGTGGTAAAAGATTGATGTATTTTTATCAGTTATTTTTTTTGTAGATCCTTATCCAATGTTCATGATTTTTTTTTTTTTTTCACTTATGTGTCCTTTCTGTTTTTCTCCCGGTAGTTATCATTAGATTTTTTCTCCCATGAATAGTAGAGTGGGTCAGGGGAACTTTATTTATATGTTGTTTTGAAGTTTCTCCCTAGCATTTATTTATTTATTTTTATTCTGGATTTTATAGTCTGTTAAAATTGATTGGTACACAATTAATGATATAGCTGTTAAAGTGTATGTGAAAGAATGTCTGTCCACTTGCTAAAATTATGATTCTGGTTTGATATTAGGAATTAAATTAAAATTGACATTTCCATGCTGTTGATTTTTGCAACAGGAAATTGGCGTAAGCAAGTAAAAGTTGGTTTAAAACATTTTTGTATGTCTTCTTTTTCTTCTTATGATAGTAGTAATGATAACAATACTACCACTAATAATAGCTCTTCTGATCCTTCTTATTTCCTTGTTTTCTTTTTCTTTTATTTTTAGTCTTTTCCTTCATCAATGTTCTATCAATATCAGTATCTTTCTATATTACTTCTGTTTGTACGAACTTTGCCCTTTAAACTGTTACCTTTCCATTTGATTTCTGGGGATATTTTGAACTATAAAAGTGAAGACAAGTTTTAAAGAGACAGAAAGAAAGATAACGTTATGTGACCTTTTTGTTTTTTTCTTTCTTTCTTTCATTTTTTCTTTATGGTAGAAATGGTAGGTTTGTTGTTTGAAATAATTTTATGGTATAAGGTTAAGAAATAGTAATTTAGTGAAGTCCCATTTGTTTTTAACCCCATTCACGCCGTTTAACATCCTATCACAAGATTGAAAAATATCTGTGGACCCGGATGACGTCCTGAGACTTTGTGCATTTTCTCACTGAGTCCCGGACGTGCTGAAACATCAGCAATTGATCGCTAGATTGTTCTCAAATATAATAGTTTTACATAATTTCTTAGACTCTGTTACTTTAGTTTAGGTGTTTGAATGTCATAAAATGAGATATAAGGTTAAAAAAAAAGAAGTCACAGATAACTACGCAATACTGATGACATCATGGTAATTTCTACTTCTTGATCAGTTGAATATAAAGATCTGAGTCGAAAAACTATTGTAAAATCAAATGTGTTTGGCCAAGAAATAAGATAAAGTAAAAATTACTAATGCAATACTACTTCTAATTTGTTGATTACCCGTGATGATATCACGCCATGTCACATCACGAGGTACAAGTACATACTCATATGTACGTGTGATTATTCACATTGTTCTTCTTTTTGTTTTTGTAAAAAAAAAAAAAAAAAAAGTATAAAACATGTTTTTTGATGCCCCACAAAGAGATTGCTTCCACTTTCCTTTGGTATTTTCACATAGAGGTGAAGAATATAGGCAAAGTTCAATAAAATAAAACTACAAAGGCATTACAGTAGCATGTTTTATGACTAAAATAACTCATCTGAACATGGCACTATTTTTATGTGCCTTTAGATTGTAGACAC
>NW_028234421.1:11853515-11861015 GCF_977035675.1 Penaeus japonicus | reverse complement strand
TTCAAGTACCTAGGAGAATAAGCAAGAACTGAATGATGGATTAGTGGTAAGAATGTATATTCGTAAATTCACTGAATATGCAGAACATAGTGAAGGGAAGGCTTAGGTAAGAGCACACTATGATATGGCAGTCTTGAGTAGAGTAAGATGTTTAGCTGAGGAATCATGAGACATGGCTCCTACTGTATCAGTTGTCTTGAAAGGTACTCAGGAGCGAAATACTTTCACGACTGCAGATAATTTTCATTAGGCTGGCTGAAAATTTTGGGATGGACCCATAAGACTAAAATCCATGCTGTTGTAGTGTTATATCAAATATTAAAATGTAGTATATTACTTCTGTTTTGTAGCAAAACAGACAAAGGAAATCAAATGTAGTCCAATAGGCAATAGCTCAAAATATCAAACGGTATGTAACCAATAAAACTTCAAATTGATCATATGCAGAGGGAAGGTAAAATTACCAATAAACTGTCACTTGTACTCATCGTTTAGTATCACTTTTTGCTTAGATTATATTTGCTACAAAAAAGTAAAAAAATAGGTTGCATCCAGAATCTTGCCTTCAACTGAACTGCAATCCTTGTTCTATTTAATCATGTTGCCTAATTTCTAATATGCAGAACAAGTGACTATAAACTGAGAACATGTTGGAGCAACACAATAAATCTTTGAACATTTTACTTTGTTAAGCCATTAAGCTCCTTAGCAATGGAAGATGGGCATATAACAGATGAAATAACATCCTATTATTAATTTCTAATGATAACTTGTAAAAACTACATTTACATAAAGTGTGTAGGCCTACACACACGTGGCCCAAGTTTTACCACATCAATTTTGTTATCCTCAAGGAGTGGGCTTAATATAATTCGGTAGGAGGGAATTGTGGAATCCTCTGTAGTTCTTGTAGTAACTTTGTGGATGTGGAAAAATGCGGTTTACCTTAAGCCGCTTCCAGATAGGCCCACTTTTTAATTTAGTACTTTTCAGTTGAAAGCAAGTTTTCTCTCTCATTTTCCTTCAGTTTTACATATTGGAGTTGGTTCAGATTAATTATTTATATATTTTTAGATTTAAATTAACCTTAAAAGGTCTATTAACTTGAAAGAGTATCCCCTCGATATGTTTTAAATCTTATCCAAGAGATCGCCAATTTTTCCTTACCTAAAAAGATGACTAATATTTGTTAGTGAAATTCCTGATTCTTAATTATGATCTGGACCTGACCAATATCATCTACCACTTTGAATTGGCACCTGAATGATTGGGCAACGCCCTCGGGCTGTACTTTAAGGACAGTCAAGAGCTGCACTGCCCTTTATCACCTAATGGTAGTACAGGCTATTGTCAATAGTGTGACTACTCATTGACTCTGCTGTGTGGACAATCATGGGCAAGACCAATTTATGGTGTACAAGGTTTAAATATTTTCCAAGTATTAAAATTGCACAACAGCAACCAAGCAACCTCCTAGCCGACTCCCACCCGAAATATCTAACACTGGCTAAAGGCGCTGTCACACTAGCCCGCCTAATTTTTACATTCCTTTCGTTTTTTTTTAATTTTTATTTTATTTTCGTCAATTTATCAAAAATTGTCAATTTTTCAAGGCGCGCACAATATAGCCCCGATCACACTAGGGGGCAGGCGGCCATCCGGCTTAGTTAATGCAATTATTCGCATCGCATTTGTAAACAATGGCGCGAACAAGCCGATCTCCTAGATTGCGCGGTTTTGCCTAGACTTTGTCTTTAGCAGATGCTGAGCGTAACAAGAGAAAAACACAATAAAATATTCTAATTCAAGTATTCCTCTGAAGGGCCACGTGTCATATATATATTCAATACTGTCCAATCCACAACAGTTCCATTATGTTTCAAAACTGGGAGGAAAAAAAACAGTAAAAAATTTAGCGCGCTACTGCGGCTGACGGATGTGTAAACAATGGAATGTCGAGCACTTTAAAACAAATTTAATCTATGCGAAATAAAATTTAGATTTACATATTTCTTTGTCAATTTTAGGCCTTATGAATAAGGAAAGTGTAAATTTAATCATAATTTGAAATATTATTAATGATTTTAAAAACAAATACGAACATTTAAACCAAATAGTTCTTGATTTGATTATGCTTGAGCCAATAGGAATGCTGGACAGTACCTCGGAATTATCGTCGATCCTTGAACAACGTAATCCCTCTCGCTCACTTTGATTGAGACGCAGACTCTAGGAACTAGGAGATGCCAATTTCGCTCAAAAATCCTCGCTTGACAATTTTTACCCCTTGTTCAGGAAAAAAAGCTTCGATACATATACAGTCATAGCCTCAACAACCACAGCGCGCCCAGTCCACGATGTGTCAGCAGCCACACCCCCCCCTAAACCCCCCCCCTCTGCAAAAAAAAAAAAAAGAAACATTGACGGGAAAAGTGTAGTGTCCACACCCCCCCGACAGCTGGCGCGCCCCCCTTTTAAGACAACCTACAGAAAAAAAAAAGCAATTACATAAAACTGAAAACCAGAACCAACCTAACAAAGTTCTTCCCAGGACAAATGCACAACAAGGAGTACTCAAAACTTTAGCTGTGATTGAATACTACATTCAGTATCAAGGCATAGTCTTCACATAAAAAATTATTTGTACTTGGTAAAATTTAGCTGAATACTTCATGATTTTTAAATATTCAATAACTATTGTAAAAAGCAATATTATACTTTACTTTCTCAGATTTCATCCATCTGGCCAACATACAAAATGGGACATAAACACGTCTGAATTAAATGTAAAGCTTTATGACCAACTGTACATTTACTCAGTGTACTAAATCATCTAGGGAAAATGATAACAAAATTTTCCTCTTTCTTTATTAGCTAAGTTTATCGCCTTCCGCCAATAGAAGAAGGAACAGGCTGGGTCACCTGAAGGCCAGCAAGCTTGTCAAAGTCCTGCAAGAAGAAAAGTCACCTTATTTATATTTCCTTTTAATATATCTTGACACTAATTTAAAGCAAAACTTTGCCCAATAATAAAATATTAAATGATTCAAAATATTTTAAGGCACAGGGTTTGATTAAACAAAGAGCCTACCATGGTCTTCAGCAACTCCTTGGTGTCAGCATCAACTTCAATAATGTCCTCCTCAAGGGCTGAGACCTCTGGCACATAGTTGTCACGTCGTTCTCTCTCCTCCTCCTGTAGCTTGATAGAGATACCACGAACCGGACCACGCTGGATGCGCTTCATCAAGTGAGTCACAAACCTGAACAAGATCACACAATAAAGGTAACATTACAATAATGCAAAATAAAAGTAGCCTTTAAAAAAAAAGAATACTCTGTGCTTGTAGCAATACTTTCTACAACTAAAAAATTTATTTGGAATAGAAAGCTAAAATCTTGAATTTCAAGTGCAAAAAGGCTAAAAACAGGTATCATTAGTGGACTTTAAATAATCCTAGTGTCTGGTTTCCTTCTTAGTATTTGTCTCCCTAGTATGACATGGAAGGTGTATTTCACACCTAATCCAATTACAAAATAAAACCTGTCTGACTGCACTCAATAAGTAACCAGTCATTTCCTATCACTTATAATTGCCTCTACACTAGTACTGAAACTTGTAGAAACCAGGTTACAAATCTATCTATAGAACTTTTGCAACATTTAACATTATCAATGCAAAATATCAGCTCTTACTTCTATTGTTCGCAAAAGAAATAAGATAAGTAGGTGTTTGTACTTGTGTCAGTTTAATGAATATAAAAATCTCTAGTTCATTAAAACTATTTAAGCAAACAGTTAAGTTTTTGTACATTATCTACTTTACAGGGATACAAACAAATTATGAAAGCTTGAAAATTCATTACACATAAGAGATATTCAATGATACCATTTTATCAACTTAAAATCAGAAATAGCTTTATTCTATCCTATTTCCTTTTCACGTCAATATTCAATGAAATACAATAAACTGTGGCTTTATCATTTACCAGAATTAAAAATAATTTGACATTTTATCAAAGATAATTAAGCCAATAACTTTTTAAAGTATTTGCACTAACCCAGCAATCTTGTTGCGCAGCGGTTTTGATGGTATGATGGCAATCTCCTCACAGATACGCTTGTTTGTGTGGAAGTCATTGCCCAGGCGAGTGTAGTACTTCTCAATGATGACACGTGCGGCCTTCTTGACGGTTTTTGTACGTACGCGACCCTGGGGAAAAGTAATTGCTAATAATCATCTATATTTTTCAAAAATCATATGGCTGAATATCAAATTACAAGAAACATTGTAAGATAATGGTAACCAGAAGAACCTTAATGATATTCCAATCCCTACAAAATATTCATAAATGATTGTTGTTATCCAAACACATTTATGTAATTTAACTTGCTTGTGGACATTTTCAATAAATCCAAATTCTTAAAAAGTAGGTAATGCATTAAGAAAATATACTGGGATGTGAAGTGCCTATATAATGCAGAAGAGCCTTCATATACAAGACACCTATACTGACCCACTGCTAATGGCTGAAGCATAATATTAGTTCATAAATGAGTATTTAACATCCTGCCAGTCTTTAAAATTTCAAGAGGACTAAAAGGGTAAAACACTTTCCTAGCTTTAAAATAAAACCCTTATGTTACAGTTCTATGCTATGATACTAGCAAGATACAAGAAAAGAATTACTGGTTTAGATATCAACCTACTGCGGATGGACACTTATGTAAAAAAATATTCCACAAGTCACCGAGTTGACACTAAAATCAACCTTGGTTAATAGAGTTCAGCCAAAAACTGTGTGTCAACAGTTATAGTAGGCCCTGTATAAAAAATATGACAAATATAAACCAAATTTGTTTTTCCGTAAATAATGGTTTCTGATAACCAAATAGTATATGGGAAGCAGTACAGAACATGTTACAACAGATTTATGAATTCTATGAAACTAAACACCTATGACATTAGTCTTTCAAAATGAAAAAGTTATCACAAATAACTCATCTAATAGTTGGTCATGTCAAGCAAATAATATGGTATTCATCTCTTTGATAAAAGTTAAGAAAGAGATTGGAAGTGTTCTATTTGATAATAAATTACCATGTAAGTCTGCACAAGTTCATAAAATAGTAAAAACAATTTAACTAGTGGCATCCACACATTGTCTGTTGAAAGCATTTTAGTGTACAATGCCTTAGTGCAATGAAAGTACATTTGATTGGCTTGTTGAAATTGAACATATCTACCTGATGTAACGTAACACCATGAATATAATAAAGTACACATTTAGAAAATGGTTATATAATAAATATGAGATACATGCTTGCAAAGGACAGAAAGACAATGAAAGAATTAAACCATTCTATACAATGCAGCATAAAATAAAATGACAGTATAGTAATGTTCTATTAATTCCCGTAACAACCAAGATATATCATTTTAGAATTTAAATAGTGGATATCATACTATAAGATTGATTGTAAAAATCTCCATGTGATACCCTGTGCATGAATCTTGCTATTCAACCTTTCTGAAGTATGTCTACTGCCTGCTAAATGTTTTAATTTTCGAACTGCAAGTTCCATAAAAACAATTAGACAAATTCTAGTCCTTTGTCCATGAAAAATTATGATTTGGGCAATGCTTTAAATCTGGCTTGACTAAATCTCCAAATACTGCTCTTAAGCCTAACCAAAATGGTGATGATACCCGTGAATCTAGTTCCCGAATCAGATAGGGTTTGTTGAACTCCAGACTAGAATGTATAAAAATCAATGGCATTATCCTTTTATCATCTTAGTAACTTGACAGTATGCTTGCCCTTGCCCTGTCATGATTAAATAAAAAAAATGATCATTATCATCATTTAAAAATTGATATAGAAAATTTATCGTCTGTATAAGGTATATAAAATTGCCTGTGAAACATTTACATTTACATGGGCTAATTTGTATGAATTTGAGATAGCCCAAAATAGGTGTGTAGATTGTAGGAAACAAATTTATCCTTTGTAGATAGCCCTTTGGAAATCTTTTGAGGCATGCTTGAAAAAGCTTAAATAGATGAAAACTGGAAAACAGGTTGAAGTTGTGATATATGTAGAGGAAAGGACTCTGTAGCAGAAAGGTTGTGGTGGGAGCAGGTTTAGCAGTAGTAGTCTGGGTCTTGTTTACGAATGGCCTCTTATGTGCATCTTAATTTTTTGTTTAACCCTTATGAGACAGGTCACATTTTCATAATTTGTCTGAGCTGGGCATCTTAGTTGCTTGGTTTCTATAATTTTCTCGAGTTAGGATATGAAACGCAAGTCTACATAATGCATCAGCAAGGTGATTGTACTTAGCATTTGGTATAATAAATGATCAAAATTGAAAGAGTAACTTGCAAATTTAATAAAATGAAAAATACAGCATTAACCAACTAGTGCCAGTTGACTCTAGATTAATTTCCCAAATAATGCCACGTTACTAAATAACACAAAAGTGTTATCAATGGATTCCTCTCACTCTGTACTACTCATATATAGTCTTTACCTACGATTCCACTTCTATGCCCCACAATCTGGGTCCTAAATTCATATTACTCATATGTTGTTGTCTTTGCCCATGATTCTGCCTCTATGCCCCATAATCTGGGTCCTGAATTCATATCTTATCCCTCAATTTCCCCAATTTACTTCACGCCGCCCCCTACTATTGGGATCCAGATAGTGCGGTACAGGGGTGGAATTGCAGATTATATCAACTATATATAAATAATAAAGGTTGAGAGGAATCCATCAATACCACTTTTGTGGCATTTAGTAACGTGGTATTATTTGGAACACTTCCCTGACTTGATATCACCATCATGCAAATGTTTCATTTACGCCGGATAATGTCCTATCACGTAATGATCTCTCCATTAAAACATACGTTTTACATTATTTTGAATGTACATAATTATAGGAATCCCATTTCCATAACCACATTGTCATTCAGTTGTGAAAATAATGTAAACAAATACAAAAACCTATTATCACCCTACTGAAGTGGCCAGGTAGTAATGCAATCCGAGATGCATTGCAGCATCATGCTGAGAGAATCCTCATATGCATTTAAGTAGTTGGCAGAAATGGCATTACACAAATGTAAGCTCCAGCATGAATGAGTTAACCCATACATGCCTGATGACATGCTGAAATGTTTCATGGTTTTAGCGTGAGGCGCCGGTGACGAGATATCTGGGCAAGGCTGGCGCTCGGGGTGAGTGAGTGGGCAGCTCAAGCTTGCGGCTTGTGCACCCAAAAATCTCGAGGCGTTAGGCTTATGTGTTCAAAAACCCTGGCATTATGACCATTTAAAGCCGGAATCGCCCTGGTGTGAATGGGTTAAACTGATCCGACCCAACAAAAATGCCCATTGCAGAAGGGTTAACCCCTTCGACACGATGACGCGTATACTGCGTCATCGCAGCGCTCGCGTCAAACCCGATGACGCGCATACTGCGTCATGGCTCAG
>NW_028234421.1:11838515-11841015 GCF_977035675.1 Penaeus japonicus | reverse complement strand
TCATAAATGCAGGAGCCTGCATAGTGGCATCAATGATTGCTGTCATTAAAAAAGGTAAGATTTATATTTTTAGTTATGTATTTTAAAAAAGGGTTAGCTTTTTTTAGCATATCCATCACAAAAAGACTAACATATTTGAAATTGAAAGTGATGTTTGATTTGTTTGTTGTATTGTCACTGTTGATTCTTATTTTGTGTAATTGATATTTGATATTTGCAATTTTATGTAAATATTGGCTTACCTACTTGTAGTAACCAATTGTTTTATGAGATTAAAGAGTAAGGCAAAACAAGTCAAGCCAGATTAGAATATGAAATGCCTGCTTTATATTTGAGCTGCTGAACTCTGATTTCAGGACCAAAAGATGTACGTCTGAGACTTCTGCATTCTTCTCTTGTCTCAATGTATGTCATATACCTCACCTGGACAGCCATTGGAAGTGCCCCACGCAAGTACCAGAAGACCATTGATAAACTCTGGATTGGACCTGGCCACGATGTCAACTCACGAATAGTTTTACCTGAGCAGGAATACTATTGTGGTCCGAATGCAGATGAAGAGAGCTGGGGAGATGAAGTCTTGCCTTATGTAAGCTTGGTAATAACATTTATAACTGTCATGTATTCTGCCATTGGTTCATCAACCCCAGAGAATTGTCAAGCCATAGAATTTCCTAGCTGCCCTGCTAAGCAGAATGTTCAGCGACACAAAGTAGAAGACATTGGAGGTCAGAAGGTGGTTCGCAATGAGGCTGAGAGCTTGGCTTACAGCTACTCTCTCTTCCATGTCATGTTAGGCCTAGCAAATCTTTACATAATGATGAGTCTAACAGCCTGGTACATGCCATCATCCGCAACTCTGATAACGTTCGGTCGTTCGTGGTCTGCTGTTTGGGTCAAGATGATTTCCTGTTGGGTATGTCTTATAATTTTTGTAACAGTGACCCTCTTTCCTTCCATGCTCCCCAGCAGCTCTGCCCGTAGTAACTCAATAAGCAGCAGTTTAAGGAATGGTTATCCAGGTAGTGGATATTTGGGTAGTTCACGCAGCCTGGATGATGAGGCAGCAGTGCCTCTTTCACCTAGCAAACCAACTGTCACCATCCATCAGGAGACAACTGTGTAAGCAGAAAAATGAGGATTGCTTTTATTTATTGAGTTATATAGTTTAATTTATTTGTTTGTTGATCTATGACAAATTTGTATCTAATGCATTTGTATTTGTTTCTGTATTGGTAAAAAGTTGAATATAGAGAAATGGATATTGTGTGTTTATATGTTCTGATGTATGGAGAAGTCATGATGTTGTTTAAAAACTCTTTGTTTGCCATGGTTCAGCCCTTCTTTTAGTTTTATAGATGGCTATAGGGGCAGATTCTTGCAGAATCTCCAAGAGTTATTTTAAGGATCTGAAACTAATTGAGTTGTACTCAAATTTTATGTTTTATTCTATAGTAAATAATGGCACAGAGCTGAATCTGTGTCATCAGGTTTATTATTGCAACCTTCTGTGGAACCCTGAGAAAAGTTACATTAAGTGCAATGAAGGTAAATAAGTGTTAATCTTGCATAATGTAACTGAAACAAATAGCAGCCAAAGAATTGTTTCAGATTAGCTTTAAGGAGGGAATAGTGAGGATAGGAGTATTCAGAATATTGGAATAGAGGACCTGCTAATTTATGATTGCCACTAATCCAGGGATGTGTCAGTTCATTCTGATAATGCCTTTTATCATGCAGGGCTATTGTTTGTCTGATTACAAAATACTTAATGTTTTGTGTGAATAGGAAGACAAGGTCACAGTAATATTTAATGTTTTTCTTTTGCTGCTGGTGGTACAGATTTTACCTTGTTTTTCATTAGAAATTGTAATGAATCTGGAAAGTTAAGCAATGCAGTAGCCATTATCAAACTGTATCATAGTGACAGTAAAGGGTTGGTTATTTTGATTTACTTGCTTTTAAGGGGAATGGGCTGTAAGTATTCCACAAAATGATGCCATAAGCAAAAGGCAAAAATAGCTTCAACTTTTGCTAATGCATTTTATTTAGTTGGCACTGTGTGTAGAACACATATACAAAGAATGTTTTTATGAATCTTGGTTGATTTCCACCATAAAACTCATTTTTATGTAGACCTTAATTAGAACAAAAGCTTCACCACGATTTTGTGTTCATGTGATACTGCAGTAATAAATGAATGCTGCCATAAAAAGACATGTGCCTAATTAATTAGATATTTTTAATCTTAGTGTAGTTTCTAAAGAGTTACTTAGCTTTCTTTCTTTTGTTCAAATTGAGATTGCATGTTGATATAATCCAAGATGAACAAGGACACAGGCTCAGATACACACACACAGTCACAGACACAGACACACACACAGACACACATGCATGCATAAACATACTCACACAAACACACCCATAATCACGTATACATACTCACATATCCATACTCGTACACATATGCATACATATACATGTACATGTACTTGTACAT
>NW_028234421.1:11831015-11833515 GCF_977035675.1 Penaeus japonicus | reverse complement strand
AGCAGGAGAGAGAGCCTTGAATGGCACCCATCCACGGTCTCTAGCAAGCACTATCTTTATAGAGCGACTTCTTGCTCTAAAGTACCACCAATGAAGGATGTGCAGGCAGAACGAGAAGAGGAAAGTGACTCAATCCATACCCAGTGTCTAAAATGTGATCTTATGCCAATATGGATGCCTTTCACTGACACTCACAGTCACAAGCACAGGTTTCCTTCCTCTTCTCTACCTCCTCATGCTATCTTCATTGTAGGTGGTTATGTTATTCTTTCATGACAGCACAAAAATGTGAAAAAAAATAGAGTTGCTTTTTGTCCTCCCATAAAACAGCAATACTAATATCATACTGAGCATTAAGAAAATAATGAGCTAATATGGATCACATACTACAATTTTAATCAACTTCAGCATTGGTAGAGCCTTTCATATGGCACATATAAGTATCTAAACTCAATAAAACACACAAAAAGATAAAACACAAATACGGCTCTAGTTTTACAATGAGTGACTGAAAGAGAGTGGGGAGATTCAAATTATAATGTTGCTTCAAGCTGAAACTGGGTTGATGTAACAAGCTCAACCACTAACTAGTGTCATATTCACTAGTTTCTTCTTATTTACCTTGTGATATTGTTTCAGTGTTTCATAAACATTAATATTAATGTTACCAAAGATAAATAAATCTATCTGCAATTTGTGTATAGAATGCACCGTTTTTTGCATCATCTCGTTTCAACATGTGACGTTGAAGTATTTTGTATTCTACTCGACTCTTTGCTGCGAGCACTACCAATTTGGCAATTATTTCCCCCCATAGTTAACCTTCCCCTTTTTCATTCTTTTTCCACTCTCCACACAAGTCTTCTAAATACAGTGTCCACCTCATTCTTTCACAACCTGTGTCTCACCATCCACAAACCTCATCTGATGCATAAAACATGATCTCATTGTTATCGACATTATCTGTGCCATTATTTCCTTCAGTACGGTTATTAGATACCCCCTAAAACTCACTCGCCACTTGTTCATCCTTCAGCTTCCATATCATATGGGTTAACTGTTTCCTCCGTTCTTGTTCTCATAGTCAAGATACATATGTATAATCGCAATAACTTCTGCTGCGATGCACACTCTTCATCTCCTTTCACAGTCCAACACTAGACCATCTTCCAGCGATTGAAATATAATAAAATTGTGTAGCTGAAATTTTCTACTGATAAACTTCCAGTCTACTACTATCGCCATTTTTACAAGAGCATTAAAGACTACCATACCCATAGCATGTGTAAACTCCTAAAGCCTTTCTCCTTTAGCATTTACGTTCCCATAAGCGTGGCCGCCAAGTGTCCCTACCTATGAGACACCATTCCGATTCCACACCTATACTATTACGTCATCATAAAATAAAACTAACGTTACTTCCACCAGATCACCATAAGTCATCTGTGCATTTGCTTGACAGACCAACTTGTTGATAATACATACAGATGCTTATCTTACAATCACCATTAGTATTAGATGCATTATCTTGAAATGCAGAAAGAGAACCTTGTTCATCATCTTATTTCACTGGATACACTTTTTATAAATAGATGAAAAAGAAAAATGTAAGAGCAAGGGCAGATACAATGATTTTAACCCGTTGGCTACGGGTGACGTGAACGTGCCGACGTAAAAAGAAAAAAATCATACCGAGGGTAAGGTAGCGTGAACGTGATGGCGCGGATAAATCTTTGTATTTTGTTCATTTTTTTAATGTTGTTAAAAATCATTACTTAGAATATTAGCTATATTTTGTAACAGGTGATGGAAATGATAATTAAAGTTACTATAGTTAATGTAATATAATTTTAGTTTAAAATCTTTTTAACGTATATGGCACAACTCTCTCCTAGCACCAGCACCAGCGGTCTCTACCGAGGACTATTTTCAGAGTGCTAGGGTACACAACAAGATGTAAATTACCGGCGGTGCATATTGTGCAGGCAGAAGGAGAAGATGGCCCAGACCACGCTCAGTGGCTGCAGTGTTCCCTTATGCCGTTATAGTTGGTTTGTGGTGTTGCACTTGCAGGCGTAAAAACAGGTCGCCTTCCTCTTCAACTCTTCTTGCGTTCGGGTTGCTCATTTCTTTCAAATGATACACATTACTAAGTCAAACACAAAAAATGCACAAAAAGACTCTAGTATCATAACAAATAAAGGAATAAAAGCGAGAAGATCCGAAGTATGTAGCGTGTGGGGCAACTGGCGCCGGTGCCCAATCCTGTTGTCGAAATAAGAAATGGATGTTCCGCATATAGCAAGTTAAACATGAAATAATTATGGGGAAAAGATGCCATTTTTATCCGAAAATATGATAAAAAGATAACTAACAGGGAGTGCAAATGTGATTATCATCAAGGCAAAATCTGTTAACTACATTTAAGAGATGATCAGCATTATTTTAAACAAAAAATACACAGAATATACGGGTTTCTGAGGATTTATTGCAGTGCCTT
>NW_028234421.1:11823515-11826015 GCF_977035675.1 Penaeus japonicus | reverse complement strand
TACCCACATACATATATCAGCATCATCCCACACTTCTATCTACTTTAGGATAAAGGCCTTTGTCAGTTCTCACCACGCTTTACTTTGTTATAGAATTAATTTCGCAGATTTGGGAGGGTTGCGGCGATGTGGCAAGACCTCATGGTTGGCCCATCTTTCTTTTGATGGTGATGATTGGTTATGTATATGTATATATATGTGTATATACATATATGTGTGTATATGTACATATATATGTATATATATATTATATATATGTATATAGATGTGTGTGTGTGTGTGTGTGTGTGTGTGTGTGTGTGTGCATACATATATACACATATACATGTTTATATAAATATACATACATATATGCATATAAGTACACATATATGTACCTGTATACATGTATATATATATATAATATATTATATATATATATATATATATATATATTATATATATATATATATATATAATATATATAATATATATAATATATATATATATATATATATATATATATTATATATATATTATATATATATATATTTATATATATATAACATGATATATATATGTATATATATGTGTATATAATTATATAAATGTATATATATATAGAGAGAGAGAGATAGATAGATAGATAGATAGATAGATAGATAGATAGATAGAGATAGAGAGAGTGAGTGAGTGAGAGTGAGAGTGAGTGAGAAAGTAAGAGCGAATGAGTTAGTGTGCACACACATATGTGTGTTAGTGATTGAGCACGAGCATTATGTAGAGTAATGAGATGGTTTAGATCGGAAAATGTATTCAGTTCAATCAGGTCATACGGAGGCCTCTATGTTAAGATTGCTCTAATCAAGTTGTGTGCGTATAGTAATTAGTATTGTTAATGTCATTATAAATGATAATGCTATTGCCATTGGCATTAATAAGAATAATTATAAGGATAATGATAATTACAAATGTCATCATTCTCATTTTTATTGTTGCCATCACCATCATCATCATTATTATTATCATTGCTGTTGCTTTCATTATCATTTATTCAATTCTTTGAATGTAATTAGTATGCCCAAAGAAGTCCATTTTCAGGTCATGTCAATCAAATGAGCGGGGTTATTTACCAAAAACGCTACTTACATTGCGATAACAGATGATCCTAAAGAGACAGTGTTAAAAGGAAGAATAGTCAAAGAGAAGACATCAAAGAGGAAGAAATGTGTTGCAATGGGAAGTAAATCTATTGGCGAAGAAGAGAGAAAAAAATAAATGTGTTGCAGCGGGAGTAAATCAATTGAAGAAGAAGAGAAAAAAAAAAGAAATGTGTTGCAGCGGGGAGTAAATCTATTGAAGAAGAAGAGAAGAAAAACGGAGAAATGTGTTGCAGCGGGGAGTAAATCTATTGAAGAAGAAGAGAGAAAAAAAATAAATGTGTTGCAGCGGGGAGTAAATCTATTGAAGAAGAAGAGAGAGAGAAAAAAATATGTTGCAGCGGGGAGTAAATCTATTGAAGAAGAAGAGAGAGAAAAAAAAATATGTTGCAGCGGGGAGCAAATCTATTGAAGAAGAAGAGAGAGAGAAAAAAATATGTTGCAGCGGGGAGTAAATCTATTGAAGAAGAAGAGAAGAAAAAAGGAGAAATGTGTTGCAGCGGGGAGCAAATCTATTGAAGAAGAAGAGAAAAAAAAGAAATGTGTTGCAGCGGGGAGTAAATCTATTGAAGAAGAAGAGAAAAAAAATAAATATGTTGCAGCGGGGAGTAAATCTATTGAAGAAGAAGAGAAGAAAAACGGAGAAATGTGTTGCAGCGCGGAGTAAATCTGTTGAAGAAGAGAGAGAGAAAAAAATATGTTGCAGCGGGGAGTAAATCTATTGAAGAAGAAGAGAGAGAGAAAAAAAATATGTTGCAGCGGGGAGTAAATCTATTGAAGAAGAAGAGAAGAAAAATGGAGAAATGTGTTGCAGCAGGGAGTAAATCTGTTGTTTGCAGATGACTTCACTAATTGGAGGGATAGAGAGTCGGTTGTAATGAATATCGAATGAGTTTGAAAAAGGATTCGGCAGACATGAGCGAGAGCAGTCCGTGTAAACAAGAGCAAGGTGGAGAATGAAGAACCAAAGTGACGCGTGTATTCAAAGGAGAGAAAATTAATTTAGGAAAATACAATTCGAATGAATATGAAAAAAATATATTAGTCCTGTGCCATAGATATGTTGCCGAGGCCTCTAACTGCTAATGGAAGACTATGTTATGACTCTGTTTGTATTTAAGAGATCAAGGATGTCCGATACAGTTGATTATATGAAAAACAAAAACAAAAAAACAAAACAAAACAAGGTGATGTCAAGACATGCCTTCCAGTATTCAAGTCATGTGGAATGTATGCCTCATCTATGTATTTGTGTGGCAGCGTAAGTAAAAAAAAAGGAACAAACAGACAATCAAACAAAGAAAACGGGAAGTCAGGATGTTTCCGGTGTTTGTCTTGTGAGTCGTTCGAGGAGATAAGTT
>NW_028234421.1:11813515-11816015 GCF_977035675.1 Penaeus japonicus | reverse complement strand
GCATACAGTATGAGCTGTGTAAGATTGGAGGCGATACAAACAAGTGGATAGCCTTACTGATATAACCACTGACAGACGGAAGGCCCTAGCACTAAGTGCATATATACCAAAGTGAAGATCATCGTTGAGTGATCATCAAGATGAAGATGAAAGCTATATAAACTTCCGCAAAGAACATGTTTTTGTTTAGCTAAACCTATAGTTATAGAAAACCATAGACGCACTCCAATGGTCCCTTCTGAGAAAAAACATTAAACACATTTTGGCAGGCGAAGTTTTAACAATTGAGCTGTACAGCAGAACCGGCATAAAAGAATGAGTAAAGAACCCATGAAAAAAGTTAAATATCTTGGACACTTATTCCACCTGCATGAAGTAATACCTGCTAGGCAGATCCTGCAACAATAGTGCCAATAAAGAGACTTGGAGGTAACGTAAAAATGAACAGAATCGGTCTTATTACGAGGTGGCTGGGGGTAATGTACATTTCAGCAATATGTACCATTTTGTTCATAATAGTTGAACCATGAACGTGTTTCATAATTAACTAATGATTAGGCAGTTTGGAACAGATATATTTTGGTGAGACCCTTTTCTCTCTCTCCCCCTCACGCTTACCCTCACACTCACCCTCCATCTCTCTCTCTCTCTCTCTCTCTTTCTCTCTCTCTCTCTCTCTCTCTCTCTCTCTCTCTCTCTCTCTCTCTCTCTCTCTCTCTCTCTCTCTCTCTCTCTCTCTCTCTCTCTCTTCTCTCTGTCTGTCTGTCTGTCTGTCTGTCTCTCTCTCTCTCTCTCTCTCTCTCTCTCTCTCTCTCTCTCTCTCTCTCTCTCCCTCCCTCCCTCCCTCCCTCCCTCCCTCTCTCTCTCTCTCTCTCTCTCTCTGTACGTGTGTGCGTTCGCGCCTCTATCAATCTCATTCTCACACTTATGTTCCTTTCTCAATCCAATAATTCACGAGGCCCTGTTCTGTCAAAATAGAGGGCCCAGTGCAAGGAAGAGTACCTTGGAGGGTACTAAGCTTTAGGTTGCCGGTGAACGGTGTCTACCAAGGCGAGAAGTTGGGAAGACTTGCCGGGGGATGTGTTTGCGAGCGCGAGGTTTGAAAGTAGACGCATTTCTGAGCGCGAGTGTAAGATAATCGCGTTTCTGTTAATATGTGTAAAGGTAGGCGCGTTTTTTTATACTCTTTAGATTCGCTTTCTAATGCGTACGAAGACCTGTTTTTTCTGTAGTAGGACAAGATGGCGGCGGCGAAGTCTCGCAACTGATCGAGGGACAATAGACAGCTTTAGCGTGAACGACGAAGTCCAAGTGCTAGGGCGAGGCACGCCAGAAACAACGGGCGGATGTCAGGCAAGTAGATGTAGAAGTAGGAGTGCCACGGACAGGGAATGACATCAGTGGGCGGGAGATGGCAGGTGACTTCATTCTTGAGGGCGGAGGCATACGAAAAGGAGAGAATCTCGCCAAAACCAGAACCTTAGTGTTGCCTCTTATTTCTTAAAGCATAAAGTCAGGTCACATATCGCATTACAAGGTGCTAGTTGCTAAATACCGATCCTAAAAATCAAGTATGTATATTGTGAAATATAGAAATATATTATTGGCATCTAAGTGACAAAGTGTCGCGATATTATTGCAAACAAAAACAAATGACTAAAAACAATTTATAGAATGCGACATTAAACGGGGTGTACGTTGAAACAATAGCAGGTATACAACAGAACAATACTCAGGGCGTTAATGAAGAACTGTCTTACTTTCGTTTCCTCCCTCATATACTCTCTCTCTCTCTCTCTCTCTGTCTCTCTGTCTCTCTGTCTCTGTCTCTGCCTCTGCCTCTGCCTCTCTCTCTCTCTCTCTCTCTCTCTCTCTCTCTCTCTCTCTCTCTCTCTCTCTCTTTCTTTCCCTCTCTCTCTCTCCTCTCTCTCTCTCTGTCTCACTCCTCTCTGTCTGTCTCTGTCTCTCTCTCTCTCTCTCCTCTCCCTCTCTCACTCTCTCTCATTCTCTCCTCTCTCTCTCTCTCTCTCTCTCTCTCTCTCTCTCTCTCTCTCTCTCTCTCTCTCTCTCTCTCTCTCTCTCTCTCTCTCTCTCTCTCTCTCTCTCTCTCTCTCTCTCTCTCTCCCTTTCTCTCTCTCTCTCTTTCTCGCCCCCCTCTTGCCTTCGCTCTTTTTTTCTCTCCCCCTTCTCCCCCTTCGAATCCCTTCCATTCGCTCTCCAGTGAAAGAATCTCGTGTCACGTCGTGTTACGATATAATCGCCGGTGTAACTTTCCCGTCACGCAAATAGACGTCCGCGTCTGCCTCTCCTTTCTTCGTTGTCCATCGTCCCACTCCCTGATCCGCCTTGTTCCTCATTCCTGCTTCGTCGTCACGTTCGCTCGCCTCCGTCCACTTCCTTCGCCGTTGGTCTCGAAATAGCTCATCGCAGCTGCTCTGCCTCGCGCATTACTATTGTCTGGACTTCTTAGGGTTGATTGTCTTTGGGGCTTGAGCTTTCT
>NW_028234421.1:11786015-11808515 GCF_977035675.1 Penaeus japonicus | reverse complement strand
GTCGCTTGCATCTATAATACTGTCAAGTTATTCATGGTCATTCATACTTCGAATCTAATTTTGACATATTTTACTCCACTTTTGCACCGAGAATAAGTCCGTGCATGTTGTGATGCAAGGAATATACACGTGTTTCATTAAGAGACTAGCAATGATTAAGGAACAATAAAGTTACGTTTAATTTCCTTCCTGTGTGTCTGGGATTTCCTTCGCGCCCTGTCTGTGGGACTCATTGATCCCCGTCATTGCATATGCTTCCTTGTCCTTGTCTCCCGGGATCTCTTCTCGGACTGTAGGCTACAATAATAACTATAGCTCTTGTTTGGGTAAAGACATATTTTGTCCATGAATGTAACCACATATATCCAAATTATGTAATAATATTTAACATATTTGTCTTGTGCCAAAAGTATGGGCAAGTCCTAAATCACAATTTTTTAATGGATTTAGAGAAAAACAAACTTTAAACGCTTTCTTTTCATTATTTCAGGGATAGACTTCAAACAAAAGATAGTCAACCTCGATGGAGTCCCAATCAAACTACAGATATGGTGAGTAAGGATGGCGCATGAAAAGCCACAAGGAATGACTCGGAGAAAAGTGAATGCTCTCTATGCTGTGTGACGTAATTATATAGTCAGGAGAAGAAGTGACTGAGTCACGGATAGAACTGTCGACTAGTGTAAAAAGACGGAATATACTCTTAAGAAATATAGATATGAACACCCCAAACAATAATTATGGAGCAGTGAACAAAATATCAGCGATTAGAATACGATAATGAAAGTAGACAACTTAAGTAAGTGTAAAGATTACAATATTATAAAGCTATAAACAAAATAGCGAAAGGAAGAGAAAACACCGAACTATGACAAGCCGCGTGTGTCCTTTCTCCACTGAAGAAGGAGAGATAAGTAAGGAGGAAGAAACACAGATCATTACCAAGACATGAAAAATGTTAATAATAAGCGGAGAGATAAGATACGAATTGATATGATTAACGAGGAAAAATATATATCTGGTGATTACTAGAACACAAAGAAAATTATATCTGGTAATTAATAGAACGCAAAGAAAAATAAGGGAGCGGGAACACTGATAAATGGGAAGTAGGTTTTAAGAAAAAAAAAAAGACGATAGGGTATAGATGACAAAATGGAAAAAGGATTCTAGTAAGCACATGCATAGTTTAAAGGGAGAGTGATGAGGATGATGAGAAAGATATAAAGCAAGAGGGAGAAAAAGAGGAGGAATGGGAGGGAGATGTAGTGACAAATACAATCATGATAACTTCACTTAATCACTGATTTTAGTGCATAATAATCAAAGACATGGTGACAGACATCTGGTTTCATTCACCAACTGGACCACAACAGTATGGGAAATACGAGAGCTTTAAGTCTGATAACAAGTAGTAAAGAAACTGTCACAAGAGTTCGTTAACACCAAAATTCACACACTGGACGACATTGGGGCTCCTGTCCGCATTTCTCGAGTCTAAAGGATGAAATATAGATGTTCCCAAACGTGATTCATTATTGGGAAATTTACCATGAACTTAGACAAGAAGGCTTACCGAGATGAAGCATATCCTTTTCGAGAAGATTTCAGAAGAACGTCATTCTTAACGGTAGTTCCTTCGTTTATTTTTTTAGAGAACCATTGCTATTCCATACATTCCATTCACCTAATTATTCGAAGTTATGCAAGGGTTGCACTATTTATTTCCATATTACAATAGGACAGAAGAAGATATAGAAAAAAAAATATCGCTATATTACTTAGGGAACTAACATGTCTCCTAAACAAATCCCTTCAACATCGAATGAAGCAAGAAAGTACAAAGCAGTTGGAGCAGCAAGTACAAGTTTACTTATATCTAGGTCCTAGGAAGTGACATGTAGCAGCCTCCCATTGCTATATTGTTTGCTTCTCTGTCCTATCATTATTACCCTGTATCCACAACTTTCAGTTAAAGCTATTATGATCAAGATTTTATATTTAAAAATCGATTTACAAATGGATTTATTCAAAGAGAGCAGATGAAAAATATAGAAAAGAATGAAAAATATCGACTTGCGACCCTTTGCAGGTAGTCTGGGATATTTGTGGATATATTAAAAAAGGAAGGACATTTTTGGTCGACCACGTACTGCATAGAATATAAAAACGCAGGATAAGTGTCTACATTTCTAGAATGGGCTAGAATTACTGTTCAGTAAGGGTCTAGTCAGAATTTTTATAGCTAAACTTTCTATGATTGGCTGAAATTTATATCACACTGCATTTTTGAGGGAATGTCAACCGTAAGGAAATACCTTAATTATCAATATCCAAATAGTTTATCAATATTATAACAACAGTGTCCACTAAAAAAAATGTAGAAGTATAGAACTATTTTTAAAAATGAAACTACGTCAGATGGCATCTGTAGTTACCGCATGCATTTTGTTTCTTTCTCTACGATACTGCAGTCACCCACGTGTTTTTGTTGTTGTTTTGTGAGTGATTGTATTTGTGCGTGCACATACTTGTGTGGACATAATACCTAGAGTTTTTCCTAAACTTGTGTTTATGTCAGACCTTTTCCAACCACAAGGAAGAAAATGCCACTCTTATTCCTGTTGTGGTTCTCAACCACAAAAGAAACCCTGCCGTGTGTCCAAATAAAATTGATTTTTAACTCAAGTTTGAGACCATGGCGAGTGGTGCTGATCTCTCAATTTATTGATTTTGCATTAAAAAACAAAACATAATCTTAAAATACACTCCCCAAAGCTGTCATCATGATAAGGAAGGCACTACACTACCATCACGTTGCCAAGCCATCTTGATACCAAATTCCACGATATTTACACCATAGCCCATTGAAGCTGAGGTGTACGTATGCATTCACTCAGAACTTGGGCTCATACGCCGGGTGCATGTACATATGCACTCTTCATGTACTATCGTGTGTGTAGTCCGCTCGGCTTCGGTGATTACTTCATGTTATTAGCAAGGTATATTTTGGATTATATATTGATAATTTTAATGATGTTGCAGGTTGGATAATCATGTAAAAACGCACTTTTCGAGGTTTTTATGCGGCAAAACCTCATCTGAAGTTATATAATTACATTTAGCTTTTCCTGCCTACCCCTTCTTTGAATTGGTGGGAAAAGGAGTGTGTAAGAGGGTGCACAACATCTCTAAATCACTTCGGCCCTTTCCCTACCCCTGACGATGGTCCTAAACTATCACTATTTTTCCACCGTTCGCGTTGCTTTCCTCGTCAATAAAAAGAAAAAAAAAAAAAGGACGACCCTCACCCATCACCCAAGCCTGCTGGCGACTCGCTTCCCACTCGCCCTCCTCCTCGTAATCGTTTCTGTGACCTGTCATCAGGCGAGGACGTTGCCGATGACTTATTTGTGCAGTGGAGGCGAAGAGGCAAGCAACTATTCGACGAACAACATGGACCCCGAATTTGATCCAGTGGTCTTCATAACCCTACATTCCTCTTTATATAAACCTAAAATAATCTTTATAATGACATAATTGAAAGTTACAATTTTTACTTTATAGTCTAGACTATACAAAGACAAAAAGAAAGATATATTGTCGCTAAAACAGCTCATATGCACAGCTAAATGTAGTGACAAAAATATATATATATAAGAATTGAACAACGTGCAAAACAAACATTGCCTCTCCGGACTGCATTTCACCCAGACCTAAGACAGCCCGGCGTCAGTGGGTTAAGCAAGCCTCGCCGATGTGTCTGAGTTGTGACCGAGATGTTAGATAAGTACAGTCGTAGGCTTATGTAAACTGTAAAAGAAAAATAGTAAAGAAAAAAAAATACGGGAGTGTTAAAAGAAACCTTGAGATGTGATGTAAAAGGACGATTCTGTATTAAAGAACATGATAATAAACGTGTACATCTGAAATTGAGATGAGACGTGGAAAATGTATAAAAGCTGTCACAGTCAAAGGAATGAACGTGCACCGTTACAAAAGTATGTAGTTACTACGAATGCTAATTTTCATTTACTCTCCAGGGACACGGCAGGAGAGGAGAGGTTTCGGACCCTGACAACAGCGTATTACCGAGGTGCCCAAGGAATTGTCCTCGTCTATGATGTGACAAATCTTGACTCTTTTAACCATTTGTCTTACTGGTTAAGAAATATAGAAGAGGTAAGGAGTTTTTTTTATCAGAACAGAATAAATCTTTGTATTCATTAATGTATTGTTACTTTAGAATCTCAGAGAAGTTTACCTGACTAAAGTATAGGTTATATTTATATAGCAAGGAGTAAATAATAGCCAAGGCTCTAGGTATAAGAGAGAAAAAAAGAAGAAAAACAAAAATATTTGTACGAAATGGTGTCCATACAAGGATAACTAACATATGACCGTTTTAATCTTACGGAACCTACGATACAAAGACTATGGTTTGTTACAGAATGCTTCCCCAGAGGTCGTGAAGGTGTTAGCAGGCAACAAGTGTGAGGTGAGCAGCCAACAGCGAGCGGTTGACAAGGAGAGAGGACAAAAGGTAAGCTTCCTGCAGCTGACGGAACCTTTGAATGAGTTTCAAGTCTGGAAAAGGTGGATTCTGAAACTGTCACTACACTCTTTCGGATAATCCATGCGAGTTTCATTGTGCGTGTTTGTTGTATATCTTATAATGGCAGCTTCTGTTTGAAAACGAACGGTCTTTGATGTTTGATGATAACGGTGTAAGAAATGCCGTAATTGTTTTATATGCAAGTATTTTTCTTGTGAAAAGAAAAACAGATCACGGTGATGGTTTATGTCTCTATTTCTGTAAGTGATTGTCAATTACAAGAGTCGAACATTTTTCTTTAACAAACCTCAGACGATTTATAGATTAATCTAGAGTTACTTCAATGAAGTTAATGACCTTCATCTCTAAAGTGAATAAGGGATACACTAAATTCCCTATCATTATTCACATCGTGTTCAGTTCACCAAATCGAGCATCGTACCAATTCTGCCAATGCAAAACTTAGTACGACAATTTTGCAAAAGATAAGCATAGATACCATAAACAGTATATCTAAGATCTACTGAATTGTGAATTGTGCGTAACAGGAGGTTTGCACAATGTTCGGTTAAGTAAAAAAGAAATAAGATTAGGGGCAACTTTTAAATACAGCAAATGCCGTTTATCACCAAGCGACTGGTAAAATGAACATCTTTTTCTGAAATTATCCTTTCGAGTGTTGTGAGTTTATGAAAAGAATTTTGTAATGCCGGATGAACACTCTCCATTTCGTAAACGAAATCTTGACTAATAAATTCGTTATCACAAACCTTATACGCTCTAAAGAACATCCACGGAGCTACCGATTTCTTAATGGTCGAAGAAGAGATAAGATAATTAGAAACGAGTTAGCTTACAAAAAAAAAGAAAGAAAACTAAATAAAACAAAACAAAAACGAAGATTCAGAAGAGCTATTAGCATGATGTAAAAGAACTTTGACTTGTGTGAAAATTCCGGCATACTCCTCCAACTCCTTTCACCTGCCAGCCATGAGCTTTGTTTGTCTCCTTCTCTTATTTATTAAATCTTACTTGATTTGTTTGGAATCATGATTAATATTCGGGATGATATATTTATTATTACTATTACTATTGCTATTATTATTATTATTATTATTATTATCATTATTATTATTATTATTATCATTATTACTATCATTATTATAATTATTATTATAATTTTTATTTTCGTTATTATTATTATCATTATTATTGTCATTATTATTGTTTTATCATTATTATCACCATCATCATCATCATCATTATTATCATTATCATTATTATTATTATCATTATTACTATCATTATTATTATTATTATTATAATTTTTATTTTCGTTATTATTATTATTATTATCATTGTTATTGTTTTTATTATCATGATCATGATCATGATCATGATCATGATCATTATCATTATCATTATCATTATCATTATCATTATCATTATCATTATCATTATCATTATCATTATCATTATCATTATCATTATCATTATCATCATCATCATCATCATCACCATTATTATCATAATTATCATTATTATAACTACAATTATGTGTAGAGACACTGGACACATTGACCGCACTGCCCAATAGTAAAATGAACTTTGCACGCAGGAAGGGATTCCGAATAAAACAAAGCACACAAACAAACAAGCAAACAATAAAAACCACAGCCATTCAATCAATAACATATCACGGAAAACGTATATGAATCCTTACAAAGTAAATTCTCAGCCAAAATATAACATCCGCTTAACACATCATACGTCCGGCAGAGTGTGAGGTGTGAGGCGTCAGGTGTCAAAGGTCCATTTAAGTGAATCAAAGAGCAATAACTGTTGCAAATGATGTCCTAATCTTTTTTATTTTATTTTTTTATTTTTTTTATTTTTTTTTATCTTTTATTTTATTTATTTTTTTATTTTTTATTTATTATTATTTTTTTTCATTACTCATATGAGGGAATGATTTGACTTTATTTTGATGGTTGAATAATTTATGTCCTCAAGTGCGGGTTGATATTAAAGTTTCTAAAGCAATCTATACCCGATTAAAAATAGCGTCAAATTAGACATTGCGAAGTTCTAGTTCAGTTAGCAATGATGATGATAATAAAGATTATTATCATTATCATTATTGTTGTTATTATTATTATTATTATCATCATCATTATCGTTATCTTTATCGTTATCATTATCATTATCATTATTATCATTACCATTATCGTTACCGTTATTATTATCATTATCATTATCTTTATCATTATCATTATCAATCAGTATCATTATAATTATCGTTATTATTATTATCATTACCATTTTTATTATTATTATTATTGTTGTTATTATTGTTAATCATATTTTCAGTATTATCACCGTCATTATTACTAAGATGATGTTCATAATTATATCTATTATTATCATTATAGTTATTATAATCATATAATCATTAACTATTATGAATCATAGTTGTGGTAACAATAATACTCCTGCTAATGATAACACCAATAATATAATGATAGTAATAATGATAATGATAACCATGATGATGATGATAATAATAAAAGTTTAGTTTAGAAAATGGTGATAATGAGTAAGGTCACAACTGCATATGGGATGACCTTCCCTGGATTAGCTTTGCCGCCCATGACTTGACATGTGCTTGGAAATTATGTGAGGAATGGGTGAGGCTGTCACAGGGAGTGGGTGGTGGACGGCGACAATCAGGCATGCTGGAAAGTCATGCACTAGCGTATTGATTTTGATAATAAAATGCCAATACGGAATATAGGCATGTCAGTTATTTTTGAAATGGATTACTCTTGGCATACGATGGGTGTTGGTAAAGATTGATATATTTTATGCTATGAACTCCTTGAAGGCGGGTGCTATTGGCACTAAGATCTGATGATTTTGTAAATGCTACAGTTTCCCCTTGGACACAGTTCCTTTGGGCTGAATAATGTCTGTCAGATTCAGAAATTGTTAATAAAAAAGCATCTAAAGTAATTATGAAGTGCTTACTACCAACTACAGCACAACAGTAGCGATTTTCAGTAGCATTCACGTGACACGATGTTACCAGGTGCGGAGAACACTTACAAGGGCCTCGGCTGTTGACCTTTCATCTGCCCCAACTGTACATGGTGAGGTTATTGCAGATTGCTGTCACCATGTTCCAAATATTGCTGCCGGTTCTCTATCTGTGCCTTGAGAGCTATTTGCTTTTAGATATCGGTATTGCAGAATTTCTTTCCTGTTACAAGATGTGCTTCAATCATACAATATAATATTTCAAGGTTATCTATTGTAACATGAGTCACACAGCTAACTTGGTACTTGCGACTGTAGCTGCTAGGTAGCTGGGGATAGAAAGGAGACCTGCTTGTCTTGGGTGGTAAGACAGACGTCTTTCATTGTGAGATGGCCCCACTGACTGCCTTCTTGATGGTTGCATACCAAGTGAGAGCTCTGTGTACAGTGCCTGAAGTGAGCTCCATAGTATCTCAGCTGCTGGTAACTTATAGCTCATCATGTTTGTTGTTCTGAGCGTTAAGTTTTATAGTATTTTTCTATTTGTTACTAATCCATAGTTTATTGATTTATTCATGTTATGAAGTTTAAGGAAGTTTTTATTGATATTTTAAAGTTTAAGGAAGCATTTATTGATATTTTTAAGTATTTTTTAAAGTATTTATTGATATTTTTAGTTTAAGGAAGCATTTATTGATATCTTAAAGTTTAAGGAAGTATTTATTTGTACATAAGGAAGACATCTCATAAATGATGCACATTATTATGCATATCATTCATGTGTTTTATCTTATTACAATACACAGCTGGCGGAGAGTTTTGATATGCCGTTCTACGAAGTGTCTTGTCGCGGAGATGTTAATGTTCAAGACACATTCCTCACCCTCGCCCGACTCATCAGAGACCTGCGACAAAGACGAGTAAGTAATTTATCTCTGAAATCCATGAATAATAAAGGGTTATGTAGTTCTGAAGCTTTTCATCTTAGAGCATTCATACTTTTACAACGTCATTGCTAATTTGAGCTTGCAATAAAAAAAAAAAAAACTGACCATTGTCACTTTCTTTAAGATATTTCCTGCATGTTGTATCAGATCTAACAATAATAGCGGCGAAATGTCTTAAAGTTGTTTACAATATGCACTGTTTATAATAAAAACTCGTAAATGCAAGCCATTGTTTCCAATTGCAGGCGAGTTTGTTTGAAGAGCGTGAGCGACAGAGTGAGGGCGTAAAGTTAGATGCAGAACAGAAAGCTGAAAGCAGCTCCTCGGCTTGTGGTTCTTGCTGAGACCTCAGAGAATCATCAGCAGACATCAGCCCTAATACATCATGCTCAGACAACCACTTCCGCTAGTCACGTTCTGAATTCTTCCCATGTCTGCCATGCAGTTATCAGACTTTAAGAAACTCTTGAGAACTTGCCTTCAGTACCACATTAAAAAAAAACATCTACAATAAATGCTTCACTGATAAACTCTGAATATATATTGTAATTCTGTCAATAGCATTTGGATGATAAGAATGATTAGAATACAGGTGCTATTTACAGTTGCAATATTATCACATATTTAGCTGAGTTATCAACACCTGTTTATATTTAGCTGTGATACCAACACCTATATGCATTTAGCTGAGTTGTCAGCAATTACATGTCAGCAACACCTGTGCATAGATAGCCCCCCCCCCCCTCGAAATAGATGATACTCTATGTTCTTAGTGTGAACTCCTATATTTTTTATTCACAAAAGTTTCATTTAATCAAAAAATTAACGGTAAAAATTTGAACATAGGTGATCAGGTGTAAATAACATGCCTTTTGCTAGTTAGATTACAGGATATATTTATTGGTTTTGAATAAATATAGACTTATTGATTTGAAAGAAGAGTGTAGGACAATGCAGTATTTACCTTTAAGTATTATAAGTTTTTCTTTTTTTTTCTTCCACTGTGTTATACTTAGTTTCCTACAGTACATAATTCGTAGCTGGAAGTAATTCTTCTAAGATGCACTAGAATAAGACATGGTTATGTATGTGTCATTCATGAATACTGAAGGATGGGAACTTGTGTGTTAAGGAAGGGTTGAGAATACCTAGATATGTCTTGTTTTAAATAGGTAATCATTTTTAATGCAATTGATACAGATATTATTAATTCCTTGCTATACTGAACAGCGATCTTATTTCTTGCAGACTTACCAACACCTGTACGTGGCTACGCAAAATAATTAAACTCGTGTGTGTACATGCATAGAATAACAACTATACATCTATCATGTAGATATTGGCACTTGAATGTTAATCATTAGGGAACAGACTCAGAAATCTGTTTAAAACCACAAATGCCCATTTAACAGTTGGGATTTTTGAGTGTGAATAATTATTTCTATACAGTGCAGTGCCTGGTAACTGATAACTGTCAGGCTATAAAATACAAGACGACGATATTTGAAAGAATAGTAGACATTAGATTGAGATTCATTCTGGTTAATTACACTGGGGGAAGAAGTAGTTGAGCATATATTTTTATATATATATATATATATTATATATATATATATATATATATATATATATATATATTATATATATATATATATATATATATATATATATATATATATACAATCCTACTGATTCTACTATATTTCTTATAACAGGATCTATTGCAGAAACCTGTATTGTAATACCAGCTTTGTGTTTACGCTGTGGTTTAAGAATCATAATCAAGAAACCAGTACTGCAACGCGCTCGGTTTAATCTACAGTGACGGTAAATGCACCAATGCCACAGTTTTGCAGCCAAAGTTACCACAGATCAGGAAATGTTAAATCTTTCCTTGCATAAAACAAAGACGCGTGGCTCAAAGTACATCAAAGTGCAGTAAGAAATTTGTTAAACAAAAATGAAAAAAAAAGTACTTGGTAAACTTAGGTTATTGGAGTCTGTGTATTATTCTATTATAAGCATAATGTTATAGGTTAATAAATTGTACAATATGGCTAAAGAATAAGAACCATGCTTGAGCATTAATTTGCTTAGAATGATTTTTAAAAAAAGAAAACATTGTTACACGCGGTATTGTCTAGCAATTTTAGCAATATAGATATTTTTTCATAAATATCTTTATTCTGCTTGTTCTGTTACGAGAAGCCGCTTTACCCTTTGGTCAAAATGCACAGGGTGTTTGAGTGCTCAACATTGTGGTTCTGTGCCTGAAAGACTGTCAGTAATACCAGGGTCAGATGCATATTATACAGTACTGCTAATGACATCGTAGCCTTACTGAAGACTGGACTGATAAATCTGAAAAGCAGTGATGGAATAATATTCCATATATTTCTGTCAAGGTATTATACTGGAATATATTGCAGCTGCTGTTGTAAAAGTGCCTTGAAGACCATAGGTCATGGATAATACCATAGGGATGAAAAATATAATGCAGAAAATACTGTAATCTGACCAGTAACCAGAAATCTAATTTTAAAGTAATCACACATAATTATAGACAAAATATAGTTTTAGATCAAATAAGTGCAGTTTTTCCAGATTTCAGAACGCTCTAGATACCAAACTAAGATCATTCCTCCTTTTAACAAATGGGTAGTAAATGGGACAGTAAGAAAAACGCACACACGCACAAACACACGCGCACAAACACACACACACACACACACACACACACACACACACACACACACACACACACACACACACACACACACACACACACACACACACACACACACACACACACACACACACACACACACACACACATATATATATTATTAATTTATCTACTTACCTATGTTTGAATACATACACATACGTGTGTTTGTGTATGTGTGTGTATCACAACAGAAAGTGATTAGTTAACCAAAATAATGAATTTAGATGATGGTGTAATTAAACGGTATATACTGTGTACTTGTGCAGGTAGTACTTTGTTGACACCCGCTGTTAAAATATATATATAAATGATATACAGAATGATATGTTTGTGAATATGAAAATTTATTTCACGTTTGGTTCCTTTAATAAGGTTAAGGTAAATCTTGTTATAATCTTAATAGTAGGAAGAATGAATATTTTAAGGAGCACAAAATCCATGATTTATCGTTTTAGCTTTTATTCAATTGTTTCCGTTACTGTTTTATGCTTGCTGTTCAATGTCATCTTAGCTGGGTCCACAAAATAAAATACTTTTACAGGTTATTATCGTCAATATGAATTTAAAGACATTAACCTTCCTTATTAACCTATTGCTGTTTCCTTTCATGTCATAAAATCAATCAAATTCTTTCCTCGCGATCCTATCAAAAACGATTCCTTTAAATGAGGTTAGAATCTTTCCTTATAGGAGTTTATCACACAAACTCATTTCTTGCACGTCATTGTTTGTAATGAATAATCAAGTTTATTTAGAACCGAAAAATCTCAGATAGAGTCTTCTGTGGCTTAAAGTGAGGTTCATCAGAATGCTGTTCTCCAGAAAAGCTCTTTAGGATGACGGTAAATTTTGAATACCCAGTTTTCGTGGCCAGTTAGTTAGCTTTGGTCCACATGATTGCTGACAACGTTGCTGAAGTGGATGCGGATTCAGCTCTAAATTCATTACGATGTACAATATACTGTTTTTGTTACGAAAAGTGTATTTTAATCGTGCTACTGTGCTTTCAATTTATTATGCTAGAGTCTGTATCTGAATTTTTGAGACAATATTAATATAGTATTTTTACTATGTACTTTTGGTAATGTAGTTGACATTAAATGACACGATGCAGGCAGCGGACAAGCAGCAGATGTACATTAATTTATAGTAGATTTATATATATATATTTCACAAGAAGGAATGGCTTTATTGAACACTAGACTGCACTTCAATGCAGATTCATGCAGCTAGACATGAAGGTTTTATTTTGTAAGATAATGTTGAGTTTATTAGCAAGCTATTATTCACATGGAATGTACATGAAGGCCAGGGAGCTGCTTTTTAGTCTTTTTGGTCAAAAAATGTTTTGTTTACTTGTTTACTTCCCTGTGTATGATTTTCTATTTATATATTTTGCTTCGTATTTTTTTTTCTCTTCAGTTTTATGATACCCTATGTGAGTCTTCGAGATTTTGACAAGAAAACAAAAAGACGAGATCTGAAAACAGTCTGTTATTGGTAGGGTTCTCGATACATGATCCTTCACTGTGACTATGTGGTTCCTTTTTTGTATTGTTATGCGACTTTAAAAAAAAAATGTGAATTTTATATGTCTGGTAAGTTCACCAGTTAGAAAAATACTAAACTTTTATTTGAAAATGAATATTGATTTACCTGATGCATTGGATGATGAATTGCCTTGGATAGAAACTGGTAGGTCGTCATCCGTAGAATTTTGCATTCACTAAATAGACAACAAATTTAAGACATACATGTGGACAGTACTTATTTACCAAGTATGAAGATTAGCATCGTTTTAGGTATTCAACCCTACAGGACTATACTATCTCATGCGTTTCATAAATGAGCGTTCATAGTATTTTCATTGAATAGTGACGTGTGAAGCAGGGTGTCCATTACAATGCAGCTGAAATGTTTATATACTCACTGTATGCGATGAAATATGACACAAGGCCTACGGGCTCATTTCGTCAGGCTATGAATACAGACTCACCATAACCGAGACCAGTGATCTGCTTACTCATGAGACTCACATCAACCTTTTCATGAATCATAATAATAATCATGAAAAAGTTACTAAGTCAGAAAGTTATTACTCGTATGCTAGCTTGGTGCAGTATTCATGTTCCCTTTCTACACAAGCGACGTATTAACTATATAAAACATTCATTTAGCTTTCTCATTTTGTATTCAAATATGTGGAATGTGTACGTAGATTCCGTTTCACTAGAGTGACCTTTCAGAGTGGTCAAAAAAAGAAGAACGAAAAACAAAAAATAGAATATATCAACAAACTTGCATATGAGTAGTATGGTGTGTAAACCGGAAAAAGAGGTTGAAAAGCAGCAGTTACGAGAATATTACTACCAACCTTGTGAGAAAGTTCAAACATTGCGAATTTGCATTCCACGAGGAGAGAAAATAATTGGTCTGTAATTAGTAAATTGGTGGGAAATGATTGACTGATTTTGCGGATATGAACTTGAAGGAAATTATACAACATCCAATGTACCGAATTTCCGAATCAGATATACAAGACAAAAATCAGATATGCAGATTTTTTTCGCCATAAGTGACTTCCATTAATTAAAGTTGGTGTGTCAGAGACGGTATATCCTTTGCTATATACAAAGCGTCCACCTGCTGAGAGAAGAATATATATTTAGGGGCTGCAACATAACTGAAGCTCTGGATCATTGTTGTAACAATTGGTCTTATGTACAGCCATCATTATTTGCAAATGTACATCAATGTAACCTAAATAACACTCAAATTATATATAGTAATTCACCTACCAGTTTCATGTGCTATTCATGCATTTAAATGTACTTCGACAGATAAACGTGAAAATGATCACTTTCTAGCACATGTTGGTGGTTGACATAGGCCACGAAACCTTGTGATTTCATCTTTGAATTAGAATGACTAATTTTAGGTTTTCATACAACATATACAGCTGCATGTAACCTTGATGTTACCAGAGTATGTGTATCAAATACCCAATATTATACATTCATTTACATTGAGCATTATATGTCAGTTTGTGATATCTTGCATGCAAATTACTTTATTCGAATCCTGTAAGAAATATATAAACAAAATATTGTATCACATGTTTATATTGTGGCATGAGCATATTGAAGTTACAATTTCTTTGCATTTCAAAGCAAGTACACAATATAATAGGAAATAGAGGATCTTGTGAACTTCCCGAAACACATTGGCCGAATCAGCAAGGAGACAGACCTATTATGCCCTATTGTATTAGACGACAATAAAGATTGGCACCAATGTCACTCGATATGAAAAGAATAAACGTGGGGCAACTAACAGGTAAATCTTTTAAAATCACTCAGTTTGATTCAAAATCCCTAAAGTTTCATAAATTATTTATCCGGATACGTAACCCAACGACAGTCCTCTATACTTAAAGGATTCTTGGATCCGCCTCTGTTGTAGTATTCTTTTAGTGGGAAACTGCATTGAAAAATAATTTGAAAGTAAAAGGGTAATCTAAAAAAAATATATTCACAGTACTACTGAACTGACTCCATAAAAGAGGGAATGATATATGGAAATAACATTTTTCGGTATCCCATATTAAAAAAAATAATGCATCTAATAGACAGCAATAAAAGCACACATAAAAAAATACATGAGAAAGGCTACTGTTCTTTTAGATAAAAAAAATAACAGCATTTTAGTGGATTTAATTTTGCACGTTTACAGAGCTTCATTCATCTTTCTAGACATGATGTAAACATGCTGTAGTAGTAGGATGTATGTATTCCTTTCATAGTATGAATATGATATTTTGTACTGAATGACACTACCTATTTGAAAAGAGTTATTATTTCTGTGTAATGCTACTTCCTCATGGCGGGATCTTGTAATGACTGACATTATATTTTTATCATAACTGTTCTCACATTCCTGTCAAATATCTACTTGTATACTTCTAAACCTTTAGTTGCCGAATAGTTATATTAACAATCACAGTGCCAGTAACAACAGTGGATGTTATATTTCCACTTAACACTGACTGGGACAACAATTTGGATTTGTCTTACAATAAAAACATTGTTACTGGGACAAGTTTTTTTTCTTCTTAACCGGCTTATAATGAGATAGTAGGCACTTGGATGTGTCCACAAGCAGTCTAGGTCTAGTAGCTTCCTATAACTATGTTATTTAACAAATTTCATTTTTTTAAATATATATGTAGAAATAAATACGCCGATCACTGTCTGTCATACAATCATAATATACTCTCAGAGAGGCGCTGTTTACCTTAAAGGACACTGCATCCTATCAGACAATTTTGCAGATGCCACTTACGCAAACTTATAAAGATGCATTGAAATCGATATGATTGGTTATGATTTGTGCGGTTTTAATTTGGCTGAAAAGCGGGTCCTAGTGGTGACATTGCATTGACATTTCAATTATATGACTCACCAGCTAAAACGTAGTCTAGGCAGCAGATATTACTGAGACAAAATGTATGGAGGGCATAATATTCTGCAGACAATAATAAGGAAATGCATTTTTTAAAATTTCCTCTTTCCCAGTGTAAAACGATACACAAAAAGAAAAAAAAAGCTAAATGCTGCCTTCATATAATCCATCTCCCATCAAACCTCCCTGACTTTCGACAATGGAATCTTAGAAAGAACGATTCCATTGTGTCAGAGGCAGCGTTGTGTAACCTTTTTGTATGGTTTACAGTATATGGAGTAATCAGGCTTGTGTTTAGTGCCCCACGAGTCCGATGGTTGTTTCAAAAATACGAATTTCTTTTTATAGAAGTTTTATTGTAACTTAAGCAATAATTATATCTACCTAACATGTAACAATGGTGCGTCTCAAAATAATAGTAGCTTTGAATACATAAACATACTTAAGAATAAGAATCTATTACACACAGGAATATTCATTCACCTTTTGAGGGGGAGCCCCTTTGTACTGTCCATATATGTAGCTTTCTGGTGGAGCAGGACTAGTCTGGTAGTTTTGCAACAATCTTCTGTCACCTTAGAGCCACTTTTTTCCTGACAGTGCAGACTAGGCTCTTAGCATGATGTCTCTTGGCGCCATTGGGATAGTTTGTACTGGTGTCCCTTTTACCTTTTACCATCTTTATGCACCGAAGTGGCTCAGAAACATGTGTCCTGGGACTGTAGGAGCCCCAATTTCACAAGTCTAGTGAACCAACTGGGGCTCCCTTCAAGGTAACCAGAACTTTCCTAATTGGGTTATTCCATTTCGACCAGCGAGAAGCCCCCAACATCTTGGTGATGGCATCTAAGTCATACATGGCAGGAAAGCTAAGAACCATTTTAACCTTCCTTCAGACGTAAGAACTGGGATGCTGACTTTCCATCCACCTGTAAATCTATCAGTTCCCTGTAGAAATTTGAGTGTGGCTTAATTTTATGGTAAATAACTATGCCCTTCTCTCTGCCAATCTGGATTGTCCACGGTAATGTCTTTGAATCTCCAATGCCCTCACCAAATAGTAGGCATTGTCGAAGCCCCAGGTTCAGGGGGTGCTTTAAACTGAGACAAGCAGCTAGGGGCTCCAGACTCTCCCTCCGACTCCATATCCGTCCTTGGTCACTTTTTGTCATTCCCCCGACCCGACGCCGGAGGTATGGCCGAGGGGGCGCCAGGTCTGCCTGGCCTCCTGTCTTTTTGTCATCTGAACCGAGTTGTCATCTGAACCGACACCAGAGACGCTGAATCAGGGTCAGGCCTTGAAGAGCTAGCCCGAGGTCCAAGCTCTTGTCCACCTTTTTGTTTTTGTCACTAGGGGCCTTACGAGGCTCCAGAGTGACTGTCATATAAGAAACACTGCGAGGCTTGCAAGGCAAGGACCTGCTTGACTCTAGTCTAGCTCAAGAGACTAGCCGATTGATATTGTCAAGCTTGTTATTCAATTCAGGGAATGATGATTTCCTAGACGGTTGCTGCATAGTCTGGGATCGGCTCTTTGCCCTCAATATTCCTCTCCACCATTAGTGGTCGTTCACCAGCGGGATGTTCTCTTCGAGTGAGTGTGCTATTAGTCCTTCGTTATGTATTGCTAATTTGTCCCAGACTTTTCTCGTATTCTAGTGTTTATAGTCTCCATTTTGTATTTGTTGTTCAGTTCTTCTATTGATAGAAAAAATATCTTCCTTGTTTCTCCTTGTTGCTTGTTGCTGTAGCTGGGTATTTCATAATCGGTCTGATGAGTGTCTTATAGAAATGCATCTATTTTTGAACTCATTCTCTTGAATCATTTTAGTTACTAATCTTTTCGTGTATGTGGATAATCTTCGAGTTCCAAATTCCATTATTGTTTTTTGTTTTAAAGGTTTTCTTTTTTGGTCAACTATTACCTACCTAGACTTTGCTACTGAATCTGACAGTAGTTGAAATTTATTCGTGTTAGTTTTAATTTTCTTTTTTTTCAAAATCATATATTCTCCCTGTTTCATCTACCGTCAAGTGTGTCCTTTGAGCTTAGTGGGTATATTATGATCTGGATCTTGTCTGCAAAGCTCACATCTGTACAAGAGTTCCTTGGGCATTCAAGATCAGCTGTATAAAATAGAAATAATGCTGGGCTTAGTATTGACCCTTGAGGAACTCCAATTAACAGTGAACTTCGGTCCCACTATTTCCAAGCCTTATTGTTGCAGTCTGGTCTTCTATGAAGCTACAGAGAATTTTCTCCTTGATCTTTGAGAGACTTGATGTCCAGGTTTCCAGGGCTTGTCGAAAGCTTTCGCTATATCACAACAAACTATGTTGCATTGTTGCCTCTTCCTTTGGGAGATTGCAATCGTTTCATATATGGGAATTGTGGCTTGCTGCGGCCCCCTTCCTTTCCTGAAACTATACTGATAACAACTGAATAGTTTATTGATTTCCTGTACATTGTATATTATTGTTGATTTTATTTTTGAAGATCTTGCCAGGTGTTCCTAATAGCAATAACGGTTTATAAATTTCCACTTTTCTGGGATCTTTGGCACCTTTTGTTATGAACGCCATTATGGCATTCTTGAACTTGGTGGGATAATAGCCCATCGAAAGATCCCAGTTAAAAAGTGTCTTCGGTTCTGCGATGGCAACACCCGAGAGTTGCTGCATCACGGTCTTTCGTACGGCGCGTTGGCTGGGGGCTTTATCATTAAAATTTTAAATTATAGATTTGATATCTTTTGTTGTGATGTCTTGTGAGAGGTTTGTTGTTAGTGTCAAGTCTGGTTGCATGTGGTTCCCTGTAGGGTAGAAATCTATACATGTTGTTTGAGAGATAGTTTTGCACCATATTTTCATGTTTTATATCAAAGTTGAGATTATCATTGGGGTTGATATAAAAAATGTCTTCTCAGTATCTTCAACAAACCCCTTCTTTCTTTTGGTCGTCAAATACTTTCTCATTTCTAATGTTTAAGATGTGGAATATCTCTTTGCGATTGCTTCCCATTGATCGCCATATATTTTTTTTCAGAATTTTCTTGGATTATTGTCTTCTATATTGGTATCTTCCAAAAGTTTGTTCCAATGGTTTGTGAACAATGTTTTGCTTTCTTCTTTCCTGTCTTCTTGAAGTTGTTTATGCTGGCTGCGTGAAAGCGGTGTCCACCCCAGAGGTTCTTTTATCTCTAAAATATTCTAGCATCTCCATTGCATTCACTTGGGGCAGTCACTTGTTTATTTTTTTATTTTTTATTTTTTTATTTTTTTTTATTTATTATTATTTGTTTTTGCTTTATTCATTGTCTTTCCAATAGCTGTATACCAGTTGTCTATTCTAGAGCCTCTATATTCTTTATCAACTGTGTACTCTTCCTCTTTAGATTGGTATATGGTCTCTTCTATGTCCCTTTTAAACAGTTCCCAGTCCGCCTTTCTGAAATTAAGATTTTCTGTTTGCGGAATCATGATGGGTGATGTCGCCAGGCCGAAGATGTGATCCGATGTGGTTAGTGGACCTTGTTGGATGGCGTAATTCATGCGTATATTCTTATTTGCTATTATAATATCTGGTCTATCTTTCCCTCTTGCACTTACGATTGAATCGAAGTCTGGTCCAATCTGAAGTCTGGTCCAATTACGATGTATCAGGTTGATCAACTCACTACCCATTAGATTATTATTGTTTTGGCCGAGTAAGCGATGTCAACCATTCAGATCGGCTATGACGTATGCCGGAGTATTCCTTCTCATCATATACATCAAATCCGGGTATTGGAACTAGGTTCGTCAAGGTGGTATGTATGCCGTTACGACAACGATGCTTCTTCGGTTAGTTTGAAGTTCCACCACGAGAAAGTCTTCGTTAAAATTATTTATGAATCCCTGGTGTTCCCTTTGTTGAATATATATATTTTTTGTAAACATTGTACTCATACGTTCGTCAATTTGTAGGCTGCGAGAGCTAATCAAAATGATATCTGGGTCTTCTGGTAAGTACATGTTTGAATGTTCATGTTTCCTTGATATGTCAGTTTAGGACATTATGCTGAATAATTTTATATATGTACATGCCTTGCTCATGGTATGTAGGAAGTAGAAGGGTTTATATTATATCAGGGTCTGTGGAGGATTTTCTGGAAGTTGTGCTGCTCTGTTCTTGTTCCATTTACAATTCAGTTGAAAGCTTGATTACTGACATATTGTATTCTGTATACTGTGAGATCAGTGGTCCTGTTAGGTATGTTGTCCTTGATAAGTTGGTCACCAATGATATCTTGGTGTAGATATGTGTATTTGATGATGTTTGACTGGATTAATTTGACTGTGTCGTTGTGCGTCACTCGTCTGAGAATGTATCCAGTGCTTTCCTCTCTTGCCTCCAGTCTTAGCTCGGGCAATCTTTGCATTCTGGCCCCTTTACATCTTGCAGCATTCGGTCTCTCTTGAGAGGCTTCTTGATTTTGAGATGATCGATTGGAGGAGGTTAACGGTATTCTTCATCACTATTGGCTTCCTCTTGTGTTTGCTTATTTGTTGTAAACTTCTTCGTTTATGATGATTCTTGGTTTGGAGGGATCTCTCTATTCCTTTTATTGTTTCCTTTTTCATGATCCATTTCGTCCTTTTCGTTATCGTTCGTCATCGTAGGTACATCGTTATTCGTATTTATCAACACACCAAGTGTTTCTGTTGCATACACTTGATCTGACTTTGGGCAGATTGTTTAGAGTTAATCAAATCAATTGTTTTCTGGAAACTTTCTGGAATTTTCTGGTTCTCTGGCTTCCTGCATGTATGCAGATAATATGGACCTCATCATACAGGCAGCAGCATTCGATGGTAGAGAACATGACATCATTTCCGTATTCACGGTGGGTGTTATTATGTTTCTTGGCCCTGTATAATTGATGTTGCTGCTGTTAACCCTGCGTAGGTTGTTTGGCGGGAGGTATCAATGGGGATTTCTCTTCTCTCGGCTTGCCTGTGTTCTTTGGTTCTTTTATCATTTGTTTCCGTGTTAGGCACTTTGCAGCTAGTAGTCAGTAGTTACCGTTGTAATGTAGGCGTTGCTATGTGTTTTCTCTGCGATATTTGTATGTATGATCTTTGGAGGCACTTTCAGAGCAAGCTTTGTAAGTGTCCAACTCTTTGCAACCTCTATTTAGGTTGTCGTATGTATAACATCTATGGCATGGTATGAGGTTGATAAATATTTTATTTTTATTTTTTATAAACCTGGGTATAGATCGGAATAAAATTGTATTGCTTATGGTTGTTAGGCTGAGCTGTGCTTGTCCAGTAGTGGCAGTGCTGCATCGTCAGTTTGCCTTTGGTGTAAGCTCGCCATTTCTGCACAACTCTCTCTTTTTATTATCTTATGCCAACTTATAAAGGATGGCAAATTAATAAATTCCTAGTCTATGCCGGCACTGACAGGTGTCATGAGCCGGGACGATGACGGCAACCTTACACCTAGGAAGGAGTTTTTAGACCACAACGGCTACCTCCTAAGAAAGCAAAGCGGGTCAGTGTTAACATGAGGGCCAATGAAAGCATATTCACGGTCCGGGTACCCTGAGCGCTCTGGGCAAATGCATGGGTAAGTACGAGCGCCATGTAGGGAGACCCAGACGGGTGTGATCCCACTTATGTATATTTGTAAGAAATTAAATTAAGAGATTAAATCAATATGCAACCTATAATAATTACACAAACAAATGTATATATGCAAGATTACATTTAAGTCTACATATATTATTCATATAAGTGAAAGAAAGTTTACATGGACATATTTCTATAAATAAAAGAGTGTAATAAATGTATTTGGGGGAAATTCTACATATTTTTTAACAATATTTTTGCTATTAATGACCGTGTTTTGTTTCTGAATCCATTTTCTTTGGAAACTGCTTGTATAAACAAACATAAGAAAAGGTCTTTTCGTATGAGAACAATAATTAAAACATAAAAAAATCACAAAATAAATGGAAAAAAACAACAACAGGCATATGGTGAACTACATGGAAGAATGACTATTAAAAGTAGTGTAGTTATACTTTTATTCTACTACAGAAAACGAATCTGTAAATCTTTCAAGAGAAAACTATTCATTTTAGCGCGGTAACCTTTTCATATAAAACGTATAATTTTAAATATTTCATAGTTAAGCATTTGAATCTAATGTCACGTCTGGATATGCTTATCTAACAATATATATATATATATATATATATATATATATATATATATATATATATATATATATATGTGTGTGTGTGTGTGTGTGTGTGTGTGTGTGTGTACATGTATATATGAACAACACACACACACACACACGCACACATATATATATATATGTATATGTATATATATGTATATATATATATATGAATACATATATATATGTATATATATATATATATATATAAATATATATATATATGTATATATATCTATAAATATATCTATATATATATATACATATATATATATATATATATATATATACTCACTAACACAGATTCCGCATATCTCAGTGCGAGAGAAAAAAAATAAAAGCCTTTTCATATTACACCATCAATCATTTGGATCATATTCGACATAAACAAGAGCCAGCTGAAGCCTTTCAGGTCCATGAGAGACACAGGGTTCTCCATGTTGTAGACATTATACATGATATTGCATTTTTGTACAATTGATAGAGGTATAAAATGACAATGGAAATTATTAAGAGCCTTGGATTAGCCTTGTACTAGACT
>NW_028234421.1:11771015-11776015 GCF_977035675.1 Penaeus japonicus | reverse complement strand
GAGAAATACGGCTTTTGGCAACGAGTTTCATAAGTACTGCGTTCCTGTTGGAGAGCTAGTCAACTTCGCTGCTTCGTGTTATCAACGACTAGAAGCTCTTACGGCAAGTTTAACGTCGCATTGTGTATTCCTTCCATTCAGACATGGATATTTTGTGGAGGATTTTTTTCTGTGTTTCCTTCACACTGTGTATAGAAAATTGTTTGACTAATTTATATATTATCAATACACACCTATTGAGCACATACTCTTTATGACCCACATGTAAATAAATACATACAAACTGTTTATAAATGAATATGCGTATTATGTACATATATACATATACATTTACATACATATATACACACACATACAGTATATGTATATATATATATATACATATACACTCACACATATATACCAATTGATATATATCCATATATATATATATATATATATATATATATATATATATATATATATATATATATATATATATTCACAGACACACATACACAATCATATATATATATATATATATATATATATATATATATATATATATATATATATACATACACACATATGTATATATATGTAAATATATAAATACATATAAATTATATATTTATATATGCATATACAGTATGTGTATGCATATACATATACATACACAAACACAAACAAACGAATAATCACAAACATGCACATACATATACATATACAAATAGGCAGATATATAGATGAATATACAGTAATAAATATTTTATATATTTTTATGTATGATTATGTATATAAATACACACATACATATATAATATACAAACATACACGCATATATACGTGCAAATAGATATACATACTGTACGCAGACAAATGGATGAATAAATAAAATGAGTGTATAAAAGTAACTAGTTAATTTTAATCATATTCCCTACATGGCAACACGCACGTGACACAGACCTGTATCCTCATCTACCGTCATCATGAGTTGTGCAATTTCTAATCCAGAGTGATGTGAAAATAACCATCGCAATAAGATATTCAAGTTAACATATTTAGATTATATAAGCTTTTGATATATATACATCTGAAGTGTGTCTTGCACAAGGACACTCACACACACACACACACACACACACATATACACACACACACAATAGAGAGAGAGAAAGAGAAAGAGAGAGAGAGATACAGATACAGATATATAAACCCTCGTCCCTGACCTTGCACTCCTTTTCCCTGTAGTGTAGCTTCTTAAATATATTCTCCAGGCAAGCTGTAAAAAGTTTTGGTGAAAAGATACCGCCCTGCCCAACACCTCTATCGGCTTCTGCATGGAGCTTGATTGTCGCTGTTCCATCTCATGTACATCCTCTGATGCTCAGTAATCAACCTCTTCTACGACTTTTCTATGAATTGGTGTTAATAATGTTGCTATCTTTACAGTGAGTTAGTAATCCACGAATGCCATACACCTTTGTTTTTTGTTTTCGCCGTAATAGGAATTCCTTTCTCTTTTGATATGTAAATTAATTTCACTTCTAACTATTCTATGGTCGCTGTCACCACTTACTTTACTAATAACTCATTTTTTACAATGTCGCGACTTCAAAGTCTCCTTCCTTTTGTTTTGTTTTCTTTGAAAAGTGTATTCATCTCATTTCTTAGTTCTCAACTGAGGTTTATCCTTGTACCCCCTTTCCTATTATGGCATTAAAGCCTTGATTAATATCACATGGCGGTGTGAGTTAACGTTGTGAATTATTTTCAGTTTTACTTGCGTCTGGGTGTTGTACAGATGATCGGCGCGGCAGAGATGCCCAGGGGAAGTGGGATGTCTTGCCGTGCCCGCGATTGCGAATGGTCTGACTCGAATACTCATTGTTGTTTTAATCGCACTTCGTTTGGAAACATGTCATAATGTAAAGTACGAAATAATCTGAGTGAACATAAGTTTAGATACATATGGGTCACATGATAGTAATGTTATGAAGGACCAAGGGCTGCCACAGGTGTTCCGGAGGTGCCATGAGAATGATGAACAAAAAACCTGATACAAAGACAGTCTTGCTGATTATTCATGAAACATACATAATACTAGGACATCGATAATAACAATGATCACTTATATAGAGATGTTGGTAAAGCACTTTCTGACGACTATTTAAAGTATAGACTAAAGACAATTACACATATGGATATAAGAATATTCGAATATTCGCGAGTTGTAAGGGTTACATTGGTGTCCTCGAAGGCCCGTTTGTCATTGTCACGGATTTTCTGGCCGTAGACCTTTTGGCGTCGGCGGATTACTGTGAGGCTGGGAGCAGATGGTTGGCTATGTAGAGGCGAGAGAGATCATGGGAAATGCGCATTACACGGCCTCTATGCTCAATCAGTGGCCTCTTGTGCATCTTCATAGCAGCTCTTTACCTCTTTAGCATCATGGCTACTGGTTAGGGTGCAAACTTGAGCTGTCTTATGGTTGTACCTTTCGTTTAATTTCTATGTTACGGAAGCTACTCTTACGCTCACGCTAGGGTATTCCAGGTGGTGGTGTACTAAGAAAATTACTACTTCGTGTTTACCTTTCCAATTCAACACGTGTCCATCATATATTAAAATATGTGTAGAACTGTCGGAGAGAAATTTGCGTTTGATGAGATGTGCAGCGAAGAAAGATGGGTGAAATTTTGACACGAGAAGAAGAGAATAATAAGACACCAAAAATAAAGATGGATTGGGAAAGGCTAAGGATAAGTTAGGAGAGGAGAGGAAGCCTTAAAAGCACATTCTTAATCTGGTAATTCTTTCCGGGTAGTATTGTAGCCATGGCAGCTATTTACTAGTTGGCATCTTGAGAAGGCTGATGTCTGACGCATGTGTTAGTGTTGCCAACTTTTGTTTTTGAGCATCGTTGACGTAGAATATTTTTAAGTGTTAGATTCACGAGTACGATATATTTACAGTGCTGGAGGATGAGGCTTCTACTCAATCAGGCTACTTACAAGTAACTTTAACACCTTTGTGTTACACTCGTAATTTACCTGCATAATTATTATTCAACTATTTCTCTCTCTCTCTATATATATATGTGTTTATATATTCGTACGTATGTATGCATGTGATATATAACTATATATATACATATATATATATATATATATATATATATATATATATATAAATATATACATACATACATATATATATATATATATATATATATATATATATATATATATATATATATATACACACACACACACACACACACACACACACACACACACACACACATATATATATATCATCATCATCATCATCATCATCAGCCTGTATCAATCCACTGCAGGACGTAGGCCTCTCTCAATCTTTTCCAGTCATTCCGGTCTTGTGTCCTCTGATTCCAGTTTACTCCTGCGAATTTTGCTATTTCATCCCGCCATCTAGTCATTGGTCTTGCCCTGGGTCTTTTTGTGTCGTGTATTACCCATTCTGTTGTTTTCTTTGTCCACCTGTTGTCCTGTCTCCGATATATGTGTCCAGCCCACTGCCACTTTTTCTTTTTGATGGTCTTGAGTATATCCTCTACTTTTGTTTGCTGCCTGATCCATGTGGCCCTTTTCTTGTCTCTTAAGCTAACTCCTAGCATAAGCCTTTCCATTCCTCTTTGGGCGCTTACTAATTTCCTCTCGAGTGCCTTGGTCGTAGTCCATGTCTCTGATCCATATGTCATGACGGGGAGGACGCATTGGTCAAAAATCTTTCTCTTTAGACATAGTGGCAGACTACTTCGTAATATATTACTATGTTTGCCGAAGGCACTCCAACCTAGCCTGATTCTCCGTTTTATCTCGGCTTCACAGGATGTACTCGACTGAATAAGTTGCCCTAGGTATACATACTCGTTCACTGCTTCTAGTACCTCGCCTTGTATTTGTATTTGCTTAACTGGGGTTCGACTGTTGAACATGACTTTAGTCTTTTTCATGTTCATTTTAAGGCCAATCTTCAGACTTTCCTTATTTAAATCGCTTATTAATTGTTGTAGTTCATCTGCTGACTCACCGAAAAGAACAATGTCATCTGCAAATCTTAGATTGCTTAAGTGCTCATTCCCTATTTTAATCCCTCTCTCTTTCCAGTCTAACTTCTTGAATACTTCCTCTAAGCAGGCTGTAAATAGCTTCGGTGAGATGGTGTCGCCCTGCCTAACGCCCTTTTTTATTGGTATTTTATTGGTTTCTGCGTGGATTTTGACGGTCGCTGTACCATCTCTATATATATCCTCTAATAATCTGCAGTATATTTCCTCTACTCCTTGTTTACGAATTGCATCCAGTACTGCAGATATCTGTACCGAGTCAAATGCTTTTTCATAATCTACGAATGCCATACACAGGGGCTTCCTATATTCGTTCGTTTTCTCCCTTATTTGAGCTAGTGTGTGGATATGGTCTGTAGTTGAGAATCCACTGCGGAACCCTGCCTGTTCCCTGGGTTGTTTTGAATCTAATGTGTCGGTGGTACGGGCTGTGATGATTTTTGTGAACAGTTTATAGATTACTGAGAGGAGGCTTATAGGTCGGTAATTCTTTAAGTCTTTTGTGTCTCCCTTTTTGTGTATTAAAATTATTATTGCGTTTTTCCAGGTCTTCGGAATTTTACCGACGTCTAGACATCTGTTATAAAGACTGGCCAGCTTTACTGCCGCAATCTCTCCTGCGTCTTGAATAAGATCTACACTGATGCCGTCTTCTCCTGGTGTTTTTCCTCTTTTCATGCTTTTTAGTGCCCTAATTACTTCATCTACCGTGATGTTTGGAACATCTCCAATTGTTGTGTTTGTCTCCGTATGTGGTTGGTCGTTTGAGTGGTATAGATTGCGATAGAAGTCTTCTATTACTTTGATAATTTCATTTTTATTGTATGTCGCCTCTCCGTTGGGTTTCTTTACTGCATACATTTGGTTTTTCCCTGTTCCGAGCCTCCTCTTTGTTGCCTTAAGGCTG
>NW_028234421.1:11763515-11766015 GCF_977035675.1 Penaeus japonicus | reverse complement strand
GGGCTTAGTAATGCGATACTCGCCTCGCAGTTGTAAACAAAGGCGCCGAACAAGCGATAGTGCGCAACGATGCTAAACTTTGTTTTAGCAGATGATGAGCTTAAAGGCAAGAAAATGTTCTCAATCCAATATTCCTCTGAAGGGCGTGTCCATGCAAGAGAATTGCCACAGTCCAATGTGTTTCAAATCTGGAGGAGAAATGGCGCGCTCTGCGGCTGACGGATGTAAACAATCAAATCGAACACTTAAAACAATTTTTAATTATGGAAATAAAATTTAGATTTGCATATTCATATTTGTTGCTTTCATAATACTTATAAGAAAAATAAGATTCATTAAAGTTTATTATAATTAATAATTTTAGACAAATGCAAACATTTTAAAATATAGTTCTTGATTTGAGTCCGCTTGGCCAATAAGACGACGGAAATGTTTTCCCGCGGAAACTCGGAATTATCGTCTGACTAGAAAAACGACAATTCCCTCAAAAATTGACAATTTTTCAGAAAATTGACGGAAAAGTGCTAGTGCAGCGCCTTAAGTGACAAGATAAAGCGTACATAAATGCCTTTATTCATAAAAAGGTAAATCAAATATACTAACAAAGCCATTTATATTTTGATATGTATAGAAAAAGGAAAATGCATTATTTGTCAACCATTCCTCACTTCGCCTCTCCAGAATTGCATCACTGCAGCAGGAACACGGGGAAATGCCTGACAATTTCCTTCATGAGATGTACAAATTTTCGTTTGAGGGTGAGTCAAATTCAAACGCATGTCATTGTTTAAGATGACCTATTAACAAACATACATAAACACACACACACACACACACACACACACACACACACACACACACACACACACACACACACACACACACACACACACACACACACACACACACACACACACACACACACACACACACACACACACACACACACACACACACACACACGCAAACACACACACACGCAAACACACACACACACACAAACACACATATATATTGTGTATGTGTATTCATGTGAGTATACTTGTATTGTATATATATATATATATATATATATATATATATAATATTTATATATATATGTTTATATATATGCATATATATATATATATATATATATATATATATATATATATATATATATATATATATATATATATATATATATATATATATATATATGTGTGTGTGTGTGTGTGTATATATATATATGCATATATATATATAATATATATATATAATATATATATAACATATAGATAATATATATATATATTATATATATATGTATATATATATATATATATATATATGTGTGTGTGTGTGTGTGTGTGTGTGTGTGTGTGTGTGTGTGTGTGCATGCATCTATCATCATTATCCCAATAACTGCAAGATCGTTTCCCTGTCCCTGCGCGTGCAGCCGTGAGCGTGGTGGCGCTGAGTCGGCGGATGGGCTGCCTGGACCCGCACCTCAGCCCCGACTCACAGGCCGTGCGGATCATCCAGATCGTCAGCGATCTCTTCAAGACGATGCACGCCTGCGAGTTCACGGGTCCGCTCTGGAAGATCTACCCGACGCCCACCTTCAAGAAGTTGAAGCGCATTCACCAGGAGCTCCTCGAGTGAGAATATCTAGATATGATTAAAGAGAGAGAGAGAGAGAGAGAGAGAGAGAGAGAGAGAGAGAGAGAGAGAGAGAGAGAGAGAGAGAGAGAGAGAGAGAGAGAAAGATTTTCAGTGATAAAAATCATCTTGCAAATTAGCATACGTACACATTCATCTAATTTCGTCTCTCCAGGTTAGCCCTGACGAACATCAAGGCCACTGAAGCGGCCCTGCAGGAGGCCCTGAAGGAGCCCGGCGCGGAGGACAGGGAACTCACCCTGATGGAACAGCTGCTCCTCCGACCCGAGCTCAACTACAAGGACGTCGTCACCTTGATTCTAGATATGATTTTCGCCGGTATTGACACGGTCGGTAATTTTTTTGTATTGAGTTTCACATAAAGTGAAAACCTCATAATGTTATCTTTCTTTTAGTCTTTGTTGAGGTGAACAGGGAAGGAGAAATATTAGATAATTCATATAGCTAAACCGAATGGCAGATCATATAGGGCTTCTTGTTTTTTTATATATATATGTGTAAAGCCAGTTACACGCTGCCTTTCGTGAGTCAAAGAAGTATATTTCGTTTCAACTTAAGCATTTTAAATCTATATATTCTTATAACTCGGAAAATTGGGTCCCTCACAGCCTGACTAAACAGTAAACTTAAATATAACCAATGAATATACAATTTACGATATATAGATACCTGTTTATAACCAAAATCAGATCCTTTACAACAGATACATTCACAGTTTCAAACTCTTTTTTTTCCTCCAGGTGACTCACTTCTTAGCGTTCACCCTCTACCTCCTTGCGAAGAATCCCGAAGCCCAAAAGAGGCTTCAGCAAGAAGTGGACCAGGTGCTGAAGGACAG
>NW_028234421.1:11741015-11753515 GCF_977035675.1 Penaeus japonicus | reverse complement strand
CACTCCTGTATCTCTCCCCCCCTAATACATTAAGAAGATGATTGCTATGTGGATGGCCTTACTAATCTCCTGAAGGAAACGAATTATCAAATTAAACAAAGTGTGAATTGGAAATTTCGTATAGTATGCATATCAACCCCATTGCGTACGGGTGTCATGCCATAAATGACACAGGAGCTCTGGCCTGACGACGGGAGTCATGGCATACATGACGTTCGGGGATTTTAGATGATTATAATTGCAGTCATAATTATCACAATTACTGTATTATTAAGCAAAATGGGTTTCACCTAACATCCAAAACCTACGTGGCACCACTTTCTTCTAGCACCAGCAGGAGAAAGAGCCATGAATGGCACCCATCCAGCAAGTAATATCTTTTTAAAGCGATAGCACAGAGCAAGATGCCGACCTCTTGCTCTAAAGAACCGCAACTGAAGGATGTGCAGGCAGGACGGGCAGAGGAAAGTGACTCAATCCATGCCCAGTGTCTACAATGTGCCCCTGTGTCAGTAGGGAGGCCTTTTGCTGTGCACTCACAGTCATAAGCACAGGTTTCCTTCCTCTTCCCTATCTTTACATGTTAACTTCATTGTGGAATGTTATATGTTTCGTATTTATGCATGACAGCACACAAATACGAAAAAATAAAGTTGATTTTTGTCCTCCCATAATGAGGACTAGACCAATTGCTACTACAAGTAAGATTAGTACTGCCATTTCTACTATTACTTCTACTGCTATTTGTCCTAGTAGTGTTATAATTGTAAGTATCTCATAACTGAAATTCAGTATTAGGCGTACATTAAATAAGCATCAACATTATGACGAGAGTAACAGCTGTTCTCAACATTATCAATACACGATGAACAACCAAGTACTTTGATGTTAAACTGGTGTTTGTTAGCAACAGAAGCAAGAAAGTTGACATGCAAAGATCCAAAACTTATACAGTATACAAAGAACTGAACTGAGCCATGATGAAAAAAATAAAATAAAGAAAGAACGCTATTTCAGTATCTTCGCTGAGGTGGTAACAGTGCCAATGTTAACAAGAACTCCTAACAGAATTGCAAATGGAGTGTTTTATAGAAGTAGAAAAAAAAGTACGAACGAAAATTAATGAACTCACAGCTCGAAAAAATTTATATAACGCGGTTCGAATACTATTTGAGAAACATCAGTGAAAGGTATTGCGTCTCATTCATACATTTTTCTACACTGGTCGCGATAAAGTTTATTCAGTGTGTTATATAAATCTTTGTCAAACCTATTCTGTCGATTCCTTAAGCTTACAAAGGTGTAAACAGGTCTTAAAAATAGGTTAAATTGACTTGATATTTCTTTAAGTATAAACGCGATTTCGACAGCGGAATTAGCATGAAATCCATGACTTTTTTCTCTTACTTGTCAACTAGTATATCACATGCAAATTAGCTGTTAGACATGCAACCGTTGAATAAGCAAGGATAAACGACTTGGCCCTTTGTTCCTTATGGAAAATATTTGTTGAAAATTTACTATTGTACTATCTATCTTTATCTATCTATCTCTTTATCTCTTTCTCTCGTTCTCTCTCTCTCTCTATATATATATATATGTGTGTGTGTGTGTATGTGTGTGTTTATATACATACATACATACATACATATATATATATATATATATATATATATATATATATATGTATATATACATATATATCATATTATATATATATAAAAAAAAAATTCTCTCTTATTTTCAGTATCAGTTCTGGTCATTATCATTATTTTGGTTATCATTGTCACTTATTCTTAACATTACTGAGTATTATTGCTATTATCATTGCATTACTATCATCATCCTTATCCTTATTATTTTCATTATTAATGACATCATTATCATTAATACTTCTATTATCATTACTATTATTATTATCACTATTATGAGTATCATTACTATTGTTATCGTATCAATATTACTTTTATCATTATCACCATTTTCATCATCATTATTATCATTATCATTAGTATCATCATTATTAGGAAAGTGATATTATTCTCATTGTTATTTGAATGATGATAATGATACTCATTATTACAATTATTAGCATTATTGTTTTATCATCATTATCATTATCTTCATTGTCATCAGTATCATTATCTTCACCACCACTTTTATAATCATTATTATGATTCTCATTATTATTATTATTACCATCATCACCATTGCTGATATTATCGTTACCATCTTTATCATTATCATTATTGTGATTATCACCATGATCACTATCATCAGTTGTAGCAGTAGTAATATGACTACTATTATAGTCATCATTATCATATATCAATATTGTTGTTCACATTGCCATTACAGTCTTCATTTTTTATATCATAAGATACCATACATCTCCTTTTCTATTGATTCAACAGTCCAAAGTCAAAGGCCAAATGGAGTGTCCTGTATCCCGGCACCGGAAACCAGATTGCTACGTCTTCAACCTGGCCAAAGCACCGCCTTACTATTGCTAGTTGTTGAGCCTTGGCCCAGACGATGTGGTCAGCAGTAGTTGCTACGATCAGCACTTTGATACCAGCTGATAATCATTGACTTCCGATCTAACATTTATGTTTATTTGTGGCACATTCCTATGCAATTTTAGTGTCATTTATAGTAGTACATATTCACGGGGATTTGTAAATTGTCTTGAGTACTAAAGGATATACATTTATCCATTGAGGACGGGGGGATAGATTCGCTTGCCCAGTCTCCAGGATGGGTTTTATTTCAGAGTGAGGTAGCTTCACGCAACATACCTTGACTTTTCCCAATACCACACATATTAATATCATGCCAAAAATACAATAGACAACGCCAAAACATTATAAATTACTTACAAATCAAAAACATAGAAAATAATATAACAAATTTATTATCCAACAATGAAAAAATAATCAGTAAAGTAATCACTTTTCTAATGGAGACAAAACTTTATGACCTTATATAGATTGATAAAATAAAATGGAATCATTGGCTTAATGACCATGGCATGTGCCGCTGGTTGATAGCCAATAAATCCAACAAGTAAGTAAGTAAGTAACTTTTCCCACTGTCTTTTAGTCACTCGTTATGAAGCTAGAGCCATTTGTGTTCTATTTTTTGTGTGCTTTATTGTATTTAGTCTTATAGCTGTCATATCACAGGCTATATCAATTTTGCAGTTGACTAAAATTGTAGTTTAGGGTCCATATCAGCTCATTATTTTCTTCATACTCAGTGTGATAGAAGTATTGCTGTTTTATGGGAGGACAAAAAGCAACTTTATTTTTTCGTATTTGTGTGCTGTCATGAATAAATACGAAACATATAACATTCCACAATGAAGTTAACATGTAAAGATAGGGAAGAGGAAGAAAACCTGTGCTTATGACTGTGAGTGCACAGTAAAAGGCATCCCTACTGGGACAGGGGCACATTGTAGACACTGGGCATGGTTTGAGTTTGAGCTAACAAACACCAGTTTAACATCAAAGTACTTGGTTGTTCATCGTGTATTGATAATGTTGAGAACAGCTGTTACTCTCGTCATAATGTTGATGCTTATTTAATGTACGCCTAATACTGAATTTCAGTTATGAGATACTTACAATTATAACACTACTAGGACAAATAGCAGTAGAAGTAATAGTAGTAGAAATGGCAGTACTAATCTTACTTGTAGTAGCAATTGGTCTAGTCCTCATTATGGGAGGACAAAAAGCAACTTTATTTTTTTCGTATTTGTGTGCAGTCATGCATAAATACGAAACATAAAACCATCCACAATGAAGATAACATGTAAAGATAGGGAAGAGGAAGGAAACCTGTGCTTATGACTGTGAGTGCACAGTAAAAGGCATCCCTACTGGCACAGGGGCGCATTGTAGACACTGGGCATGGTTAGAGTCACTTTCCTCTGCCCGTCCTGCCTGCACATCCTTCATTTGCGGTTCTTTAGAGCAAGAGGTCGGCATCTTGCTGTGTGCCATCGTTCTATAAAGATATTACTTGCTGGATGGGTGCCATTCATGGCTCTTTCTCCTGCTGGTGCTAGAAGGAAGTGGTGCCACGTAGGTTTTGGATGTTAGGTGAAACCCATTTTGCTTAATATTACAGTAATTGTGATAATTATGACTGCAATTATAATCATCTAAAATCCCCGAACGTCATGTACGTCATGACTCCCGTCGTCAGGCCAGAGCTCCTGTGGCATGTATGGCATGACACCCGTACGCAATGGGGTTGATATGCATACTATACGGAATTTCCAATTCACACTTTGTTTAATTTGATATTTCGTTTCCTTCAGGAGATTAGTAAGGCCATCCACATGGTAATCATCTTCATAGTGTATAAGGGGGGGGGGGAGACATGAGTGTTTGATTGGAGTATTCTGGAGCTCTTCCACTCAAATGGGTAATTTGTAACGGTTTCTGGCATCCCTCACAAAGAAGGGCATCACCCCCACTCTACCAGTCATCGACCAGCCTCGTGTACTCGATTCTCAGTCTTTTCACCTTTACCTACATTTGTCGATTGGGATGAGTGCGAGTTCCCACCTATCAAGACCCTACTTAATCTGTTGCATTGTATTGTTTAGAGGTATGCAAATTCACAGTGGCCGCAGATCCTTTAACTGAACGAAAATCTAATATTTGGAAATGTTGAGACAAGAATAGCCTTACATCTGATTGATGCATATTTTTATTTCATCTATATATTGTGTGTTTCAGGATACCCATAGAAGGGTTTTTGCAAAATGTGAAAAAACTAAACTATACGAAAAAAGAAAAGAAAAAAAAAAAATATATATATGTGTGTGTGTGTGTGTATGTGTGTGTGTACATTCATATACTGTATATATATGTACAGAAGTATGTATATTTGTATATTTATGTATATATGCGCACAAACACTCCTGTGTGTGTGTGTGTGCTTATATATATATATATATATATATATATATATATATATATATATATATATATAAATATTTATATATATAAATATAAATAAATAAATAAATAAAGATATATATATAAATATATATATATATATATATATATATATATATATATATATATATATATATATACTAGTAGATGTTTATCTCGATGTATGTAATATGATATACAATACAATTATAGCTAGATAGATTTTTTTATGGAGCTAACCAACAGCAAAAGGCAAATTTGCCCATTGAAAAGTGCTGGCCCAATGAAGAAACTGAAAAAAAATAGATATAGGAAGCTAGTGACATGGAAAGACATGTCATTCCAAAAGATAAGGTAAAAGGACTTTGCATTGACAACTTCGAAGCCCTTCTTAGAAGCAGAGTTAGGGCAGAGTACTCAATGTCTAACACGAGAAGACAAACGAGCAGTCATGTATTTTGATTATGATCATACTGATTGTTATTTTCAATATAATTGCTATCATGACTATTACAAAAGTAATCTTAGGAAGGATCAAGATTATTGATGTAGTAACAATGATTATAGTAATAACCGCAATGATGATAATGATAGTTATGATACCACCACGACTTTTAATGATAATATCATGGATCAGGATAGCACTATAATGTCAATGATAATAGGAATAACAATATCATAATTGATGATATTAATAATAAGAAGGATGATTATTATGATAGTGGGAATGATAATCATGAAAGCCATCCTATTAAAATTTTCTGCAGGTACACCAATAACAAAGTAGCCAACAACATGACTATATGAGTAACTGACTTTGAACCGTAATGGAACATGGCTGCGTAAGTAGTCTGTGCATCTGATGCTATTGTTTTGTAAACATCATGTTAGCTTATAAATTCATAGGGGTCCACCTTCTCTTTATATAAAGGGCTTCCATTCACCAAAATGTACCTTAGAGACTCAGTAAATCAAAATAAATATAAATCTACTCATGCAAAAGATGATGCAGGTTTATCTTATTATTTTTTCACTGTCATACATGGTTGTCTTTAGCCCACAGCTTACCAAGCCCTTTAGGGAAATGGATCAAAACCTGGGACCGAAGTGTCACGCCTCCCCTCGGAAGCTCTACTGATGATGATTCCTTGAACAATCCCATTTCCTTGGAGTCACATGGCCGTTTTTGTGTAGGTATTTTAACCAAAACGGAATTTGAGGCGGAGTAACCCATGGTCTGCCAATTGCTTTTATCTAAATCAAAGGCATCACCATCACACATTCTTGTGCAATATTAGTTTTAATTTTCAGAATCTGAAGTTTAAGTTCTCTCCAGTATTCACATTTCGGTTTCATTTTTTTGATGTACGATAAAATAAAAAAGTAAACTGAAAATTAGCTGGCACTGGCAAATGGATATGAGATCATTTCAACTGATGGGTAGCATATATTTAACTACCCAATATTTCTTGAAATAGAAAGACCATTTCTTCTCCTGGCTTAAAAGGAGCAAAGAAAAAGCTGTGATACATACAGTCGTGATAAAACGAGAAAACCGGAGCCTGTAGTGTTTGTCTTAATTTCTTAACCCTGAGCAAGACCCGACACGTGGGAGGACGATAGACCCAATTCTAATTTTCATCAAAATATATTTCTAAGAATACCAATATAGATGATGCCTTGTTTTCATGTGTTAAATCCTTTCCACGAATATAAGATTCAGTGTTCTTATTTTTTTCATTATTGATTGGTATGCTTGGTAAAGGGCACTTCCCATAAAAAGATTGTGACTAAGGGCTCTGGTCCGACGGCGGTTGGATTTGATTCCTAAAAGCGGGTCAGCCGCCGCGAAAAACGGCTTAAGAGTTTTCCTGAACCGCTATTTAAACGCTGGCTGATGACACACAGGCGGCCTACCCGCCTGACGCGCGGGGCCGGCATTTTCCCCAGGCTATGCGCGCACGCCGCAGCCCCCTGCATATGCCAGACGAAGTGTTACGCGCCAGGCGCCAGCTGGCGGATCCACAGGAGTGTTAAGACATGGCTTGTGAAAGAGCACCTAAAAATAGAAGTGCGAAATATACCAATAGAGCCCATCCGGCCATTTTTTGGGTTCTAAGCTCATTTTTTAAAAACAACCCATTCGCAACAACGCAAGCTTGAAATGAAGCGGGGCAGTCTGAAATGTCACACGGCCGGGCGGGCTATATAGGAAAACCGCAGCGGTTTAGTAGCGGCCGACCCGCCCGTGTGACATGGTAAAGGCGGCCTGACCGCCAGCGGGCAAAAACCGCTCGTCTGACAGAGGCTTAATATTACTTTGTTTTGTTACTTTTTTGAGGTTTCTCTCATGTTAAATTAACAATACACTTTAAACTATACATCAACTGAAAGGAATTTTAACTAAACTGCATTTTATAGTATTTGCCTGACAGATTGTCATCTAAATTGTTATCTATATGTAATATCAACATGAAGTGCCATCATTCCCCTTCAAAATGAGACCAAATTCAGAAGTCTATGGTCAATACCAAAATTTGACTTATAGAAAGTGTATGGAATGAACCCAAGAAAGATAGACCTTGTTTTATTGCTATGGACTTTGTTTATTTATGGGTACAAGCGACGCTCACTTCCCTTAAGTTCATCTGAGTGTCCCTTCTCAACTGTGGCTTGCGGTGCGAGGACCAAAGGCGAAATGTTGCAAGAAAAAGGAGGAGATAATAGTGCTGTCAACCATATTTAGTTCACATGTTGCTTCATCGGTATGGGATAAATTGACTGAATTCTCCAGGAAGATGTCTACAGGTGACTTCAACGGGACTCTGGCAGTGAAGGGAGCTTGATGCTAGAGAAAATATGGTTCAATCGATTTTTTTTTACCACCACGTCAGCTATTTTTAGGTGTTCTCGATTTCCAGAAAATCAAATTGTTTACTTCACATGTTTTTGCATGAAATGTTTGTTCTGTTCTTTGTTTCGTGATGAATTTACTTGTTCTATCAGATAAATTATATAACTAAATAATTCAAAGTACGATAGAGGTCTTTTGGCCTATTTATGATCTTATAGTTGTTAGAATTCGTGATGCAAAACATTTGCCCAAATTGTTCTCAAAGTAGTTTTCAGCTCAACGATGTAGCTTAGTAGCTCTGCTTAATTCTTCAAAACTCTTATCCTGCCTCATTTTGAATTGCACTTTCTTTCATTTAAATTAGTTTGTTTAATTTTGACTACATTGACGACTTGTCGATGCTATAAAAAATAACCGTTTCTGCCATATTATCTCGTAATCTTTGGTATACCAACATTAGGTAAATACGTCACCTTAGCTTCTGGTCATAAGTACACCCAAGCATTCCATGTGCAATTTTAGTCTTTCATGTTTCTATCTATTCACATGGTTCAATTCATGTAACATGTATTTGTTGAAGATCAGCCGCATCAATTATGTTTTTCTTACTTTCTAAACCCAAGCCTCTATTAACTAAAAGTAAAAAAAAAATCACCTAAGATCAGGAGTAACTCATTAACCATTAGATAATGCAGCGTTTCTCTACCTTTTTTCATGTAAGTGTCTTAGATGTGGAAGAGAAATGTTTATGCTCTATATCCAGTGAGGTATATAGAGCTTCTAGACATTCTAGACAGCTTCTAGACAGACGGCTTCTAGACAGAAAGCCTTTCATGTATGATTAGAATAAAAATTCATATATTCAAGATATTAATCATATCGTCAATTCCTCCTGTAAGCTCTTTCGATCCAATCATTCGAACTATAACACGGAACTTAACAAAATCTCAGCTGTGTCTGTTGCCATGGAGACTACATAGAGTATATTTGGTTTTTTTTCATGGATAATAATGCAGTTTTAGATGCTTGATGCGACTATTTACAGAAATTCATTATCGATTAGGAATATAGTATGTATATGGGATTTTTCATTTATTTGCGGATTGCGATCTCCTAAAAAGAGGAATGGATGGAGTGTGGATGACTATCACTGACGCGGATGTTTTCAGGATATTGTTTAAAAACACCAAATTACTACCAAATGTAATCTGTGTATTATTTCTCTACCACTTCACCCCATCTCTTCCCTCCCCCTCTCCTTCCCTCTCAATCTCTCTCCCCTTCCTTCACCCGCTTTTCTCCCATTCACCCTCTTCTTCCCTCCTCTCTCATCTCTAATAAAAAAAATCTCCACTCCATTCCTTTCCTCTCATTCCCTTTTCCTCTCTTCATTCTTCTCATCTCCTTATCTCTTGGCCTTTCTCTCCCCTACCCCCCTTTTCCTCTCCTCCTCTCTGCTCTTCCTTCCTTTATTCTGAACCTTTCTCTCCTCCCCCTACCTTTCCTCTCCTCCTGTTCTCTCTTCTCCCTTCCTACATATTTCCGAAACATTCAATAACTGCAACGGGGAATTTGATATGATATTGATTATTTTACTCTAGGAAGATGACACCCTAGATTGTAAACCCCAAAGATAATAATAATAAAAAAAAAAAAAACAAGTACACTTGGCCAGTCGAAAATACACTTCCCGGCAACTCTGTCCCTAAGTCCCACAACTCACGCCCACTTTCCCAAAGAGCCAACACGACCCATACCAAGCGTGTGGTAGGAAGTGCCAGTTCGAGGTTTTCTGTCTCGTATTCAATTATTGTATACTCGCCACGTCCGATATTCGATACAGCTGTGATTTGGATCAGTTTCACCAGGTCAGCATAATTGATTTGTGTTTCAAAATCGGTTTTGATGTATTTGAAAACGTATATATATATATATGTATATATATGTATATATATATAATATATATATATATATATATATATAGATATATATATATATATATATATTTTTTTTTTTTTTTTTTTTTTTTTTTTTTTTCTGTGTGACTTTCATGCTATTGGGATTCTACATGGCGGAATGTTTCAGTAACTTTTTTAAAATGCATATTGAAATATATCGTGCAAGACGTACTGATGAAAGAGAGTATCTGTGAATTAAAGTTGATTCCCATAAACTTTGAGTGCCTGGCTGTGTGTGTGTGTGTGTGTGTGTGTGCACGCTCGCGCGCGACTACAAATGCAGATTTCTTCGTGTTAGACTAACCGTAACAGGTATTTTTTATCTTAAAGATGTGCATCGCTAAAAGCACTTTTGGGTTTATAGTTATACTTCAACATATCATATATAATTTATATATCATATATATCAATATATCATATATATATATATATATATATATATATATATATATATATATATATATATATATATATATATATGTTTGTATATATATATATATATATATATTGATTTCCCAATAAAACGTATCTTGCATTAAATATATCTCTTCAGCCGGAGTAGCACGCTATCAACATTGTTAAAATCATTATCATCCTTAAAATAATCTCAATTTTTTTTTATTATAGTTGATGATAATATTTTACTGCATTCATTATAACAGCGATCAATACTGTCAATATTAATGTTAAAAAAAATCAAAATTTAACGCCACCGTTGTTTAATAAATAAGTTTACTTCTCTTGTTTAAAACCCTAAGCCATATGTTTGCATGCGGACTACTGCGCGTTAATGTTTTCCGTCAGTTCTTTATATAGGAAATGTGTTTGATGTTTTTTTTTTTTTTTTTTTTTTTTTTTTTCTACAGTGATTCTCTTTTTCGCTCCTCCTTCCTCTCTCTGTCTCTCTCTCTCGGTCTCTTTCTCTCTCTCGGTCTCTTTCTCTCTCTCGGTCTCTGTCTCTCTTTCTCTTTCTCTCTCTCTCTCTCTCTCTCTCTCTCTCTCTCGCTCTCTCTCTCTCTTTCTCTCTCTCTTTCTCTGTCTCTCTCTCTCTCTATATATATATATGTATCTATCAATCTATATATATATCTATATATATATACATATATGTATATATATATATATATATATATATATATATATATATATATATATATATATATATATATATATGTGTGTGTGTGTGTGTGTGTGTGTGTGTGTGTGTGTGTGTATGTGTATGTGTGTGTGTGTGTATGTGTGTGTGTGTACATATATATATATATACAACTATAAGTTTATATATATATATATATATATATATATATATATACATATGTGTGTGTGTGTGTACATATATATGTACACATATATACATATCTATCTATCTATCTATCTATATATATATATATATATATATATATATATATGTGTGTGTGTGTGTGTGTGTGTGTGTGTGTGTGTGTGTGTGTGTGTATGTGTGAGAGAGAGAGAGAGAGAGAAAGAGAGAGAGGTTTACGCGCGTATACATGTTTACAAATTATCGAGAAAAAGATTAAACGAAAAAGCAAAGAGAGAGAAAGACAAAAAACAGATAGATCTGAAAATGGAAATTTATGTAGTACATGCTATCATCGTCATGCATTCAATTTGAGTTTGCATGCAGGCATGTTGCATATGTAAAAGAGCAATCAATCAAAGTGTAATCAACTACACCAAAGTCAATACATTCTCGCACATAAGGTCGATCATTCAATTAAAACCTTCATGAAAAAACAATAACCCAGAGGCTGCCTTCTGAACCTAAAGAAGAATCCAGAAAATACCAACAAGAGCACAGACCGTCCTTACCATCCCTTCCATACACTATGATGCTCGCAGTGCAGCAGTATCAGCAAAACCTTCAAGTGAGGAAAAGGTTAGATCCAGAACAGTTGGGATTCCACCAGGACTGGCTGCTGCTACTTCATGGAGGGACCTTGGAGAGAACGAGCTAGTAGCTCTATTGACTGTCTACAGCGAACTTTTACTTGGAAGATTTCCCCCAAAAAATAGGCCTGCTATATATATATATATACATATATATATATATATATATATATATATATATATATATATATACATATATATACATATATACATATATATATATATACACACACATATATATATATATATATATATATATATATATATATATATATATATATATGTCTGTATATACATACATATATATATATATATATATATATATATATATTATATATATATATATATATATATATATATATATATATATATATATATTATATATATATATGTATGCATATATTTATATATATATATATATATATATATATATAATATATATATATATATATATATATATATATATATGTGTGTGTGTGTGTGTGTGTGTGTGTGTGTGACGCAAGCACCTGCGCTTTCATTCCCGAATTTATTCCCCTCACGTACATAGATTCTAGCCATGCTATCGGTGAAGGTGGTGCCTATTTAATGACCCAAGTTACGTGGTTACAGGACCGAAGCTACAACCTATGCCACGTTTCTATCATGCCGGCTCCGTGACCTCTTCAGGGATCAAGGGAGGTCAAGAGAACAGCTCGCGTCGGCACCAAACGTCTCTTCGTCTCCTCACCTCACCTCAAGGGGAACACCTCGCTCGCCACTACCGCTGTCTCACGACGCCTCGCCCTGCTTCCTGTCAACTGCTAGTTTCCTTGCTCTTAATGA
>NW_028234421.1:11726015-11728515 GCF_977035675.1 Penaeus japonicus | reverse complement strand
ATGTTTTGGACTTAGTTTCTGTTTACACTTCAATGTTTCCTTTGTCAAACAGGAACTGCATTGACGGGAACGGGCGATATTCGCTTCCCCATAGAGCGAGGTGAGTGCTCTTTCTCGACCGTGGCGTGTGGCATGAGACTCAAGGTCGAAGCGTACCAAGGTGCAGCTGGCGACAACACAGCTGTCAACCACATGCAGTGCGCATGCTGCTTCATCGACCTGATGGAATGATTGCATTTCCCTTGAAGATTTCTGCTGATTGCATTTCCCTAGAGATGTTCCCTGACCACGTTTTCCTTGAAGATTTCTGCTGATTGCATTTCCCCAAGAGATGATCCTTGACCACGTTTTCCTTGAAGATTTCTGCTGATTGCATTTCCCCAAGAGATGTTCCCTGACCACGTTTTCCTTGAAGATTTCTGCTGACTGTACTTCCCCTAGAGATGCTCCCTGACATCGGTTTCCTTGAAGATTTCTGCTGATTGTACTTCCCCTAGAGATGCTCCCTGACCACGTTTTCCTTGAAGATTTCTGCTGATTGTACTTCCCCTAGAGATGCTCCCTGACATCGGTTTCCTTGAAGATTTCTGCTGATTGTACTTCCCCTAGAGATGTTCCCTGACCGTGTTTTCCTTGAAGATTTCTGCTGATTGAATTTCATTTAAAGATGTCTAATTGCAGCACTTCCGTAAACGATGGCTATTTTCTTCATTTCTATCAAAGTGTCGCTTATTATTGCATTAACTTTTAAGAGAACTCCAGAGTACTCCAAGATTGTTGATTGAGACCCGAGATGCGAGACCAAGCTGTTATACCCTCTCACTGCATGCCAGAAAATTTACATTTTATTTTCAAAAGAATCCAAAAATGCAACTCATTGTGCAATATGCAATAACTCAGACACAGACAGCTTTATATCACTCATCAATTCAGACTAGTATAATGCCACTAAAAACAGACTAAAGAAAATGGCTATGTATTAGTATGCGTGTCCTTACCCGAATGAGACAAACTATAGTACGCACATTCCTTAGGGGTTAATAAAAGAAAATAGAACCACTTAAAAAGGGAAGAAGTTAGGAAACAGAAGTAAAAGGAAAATTAAAAGTTATCTTTCATTTTTCCCTCTCACATTCGACTCTTTCATCCCTTTTCCGTAGATTAATTTATGCACAGTACACCCAGGCGTACTGCCCTCAAATTGATCCCTATATACCTTATATATGTGTCAACTTTCTATTTTGTCTATCTTTTTTATGCAAATAGAAGTGACTTGTCTTTATTTATAATCTCCACAAATGCACAACTCGTCTAGATAAAAAGGAAATATTGAAATATTCAATAAAATCTGAGTTCTTGCCACCTTCTTTTATTGAGGACCTTTACCCAAGTTCCGCCTCCCTTGTATTGGAATAGACGTAACTCTGTTTTGCATCCGTCTTCCATCAAGCTATCATTGCAAAGAATACATATCAATCTTCATGTTTGTTTATGGCTGTTTAATATAGCATAGGTTACTTTAGTTGAAGTTAAGCTAGATTGGCTTACTTGAAACCCTTAAATACTATGCGCCTAACAGAAAAATCCCATACAGAAAATTTTGTTATATGACTGTGGGTGTGTTTTGTTTGATCTAAAACACCCAACGCATTGGGACTTTTCAACCGGCTAGAAGCCGCAACGTGTTGGGTGGTTTATGTCATCGCTTAAGCCACGCCCATTCTAACATCCAAACCTGCTATTATTGTAACTATTCTTACTTTTACTTGCCTGTGATTATCCAGTGACTATTGTAGTTATATCTTTCAACAATGATATGTTATATATATTTGTTAACCTTTATGTATAAAGAGAACAAAGAAACAATCTATGATCTCCTGGTATGAAGGAAATGACAATCTTTGATTATATAATAATTGGCCATGAGTATGATGGTGTCAGATAGAGAGAGATAGAGAAATTACATAGAGATGTCATGAGGTATATAATGATACAAAGAAATGCAGGGGTACATGGAAGATGTGGAGATAGCATGAAATATGTAATGATACATAATGATGCAGAGTTACACTGAGAGCTGTAGAGACACATGGGCACATTAGATGATGAAAAGATGCAGAAATACAATAAAATATTTAAAGAAAATGATGTTAAGATAATGAAAGCTGTAGATATAGAATAAAATGCTAGATTTAGAGAGATTCAGAGTCACATTGGAAAACGTAAAGATGCAAGGATACAATGAATATTGAAGAAATACAGAGAGTTTTAAATATTCAGTGAACGGTGCACAAATACAAATACAATGCATAGAGAAAGAAAGCCACCCTATATTTTGATTTTTTTTGTTTTTTTTTTTTTGTGTGTGTGTGTGTGCTGTCCAACGTCATCACACTATAACAGATGAGATGCATTGAAGGGAGTGTTGTCCTGTCAATCACGGGAGATATCAGGATTAGGTCACCTCTCCTTCCCAGTATCTGTTGAAATATTTACCATT
>NW_028234421.1:11698515-11708515 GCF_977035675.1 Penaeus japonicus | reverse complement strand
TTCCCATAGAGATGTTCCCTGACCACGTTTTCCTTGAAGATTTCTGCTGATTGCATTTCCCATAGAGATGTTCCCTGACCACGTTTTCCTTAAAGATTTCTGCTGATTGTACTTCCCCTAGAGATGTTCCCTGACAGCATTTCCCTTGAAGATGTCTGCTGATTGCATTTCCCATAGAGATGTTCCCTGACCACGTTTTCCTTGAAGATTTCTGCTGACTGTACTTCCCCTAGAGATGCTCCCTGACATCGGTTTCCTTGAAGATTTCTGCTGATTGTTTTTCAGTTCAAAGATGTCTAATTACAGCACTTCCGTAAATGATGGCTATGTTCTTCATTTCTATCAAAGTGTCGCTTATTATTGCATTAACTTTTAAGAGAACTCCAGAGTACTCCAAGATTGTTGATTGAGACCCGAGACGAGAGACCAAGCTGTTATACCCTCTCACTGCATGCCAGAAAATTAACATTTTATTTTCAAAAGAATCCAAAAATGCAACTCATTGTGCAATATGCAATAACTCAGACACAGACAGCTTTATATCACTCATCAATTCAGACTAGTATAATACCACTAAAAACAGACTAAAGAAAATGGCTATGTATTAGTATGCGTGTCCTTACCCGAATGAGACAAACTATAGTACGCACATTCCTTAGGGCTTAATAAAAGAAAATATAACCACTTAAAAAGGTAAGAAGTTAGGAAACAGAAGTAAAAGGAAAATTAAAAGTTATCTTTCATTTTTCCCTCTCTCATTCGACTCTTTCATCCCTTTTCCGTAGATTAATTTATGCACAGTACACCCAGGCGTACTGCCCTCAAATTGATCCCTATATACCTTATATATGCGTCAACTTTCTATTTTGTCTATTTTTTTTTATGCAAATAGAAGTGACTGTCTTTATTTATAATCTCCACAAATGCACAACTCGTCTAGATAAAAAGGAAATATTGAAATATTCAATAAAATCTGAGTTCTTGCCACCTTCTTTTATTGAGGACCTTTACCCAAGTTCCGCCTCCCTTGTATTGGAATAGACGTAACTCTCTGTTTTGCATCCGTCTTAACCATCAAGCTATCATTGCAAAGAATACATATTAATCTTCATGTTTGTTTATGGCTGTTTAATATAGCATAGGTTACTTTAGTTGAAGTTAAGCTAGATTGGCTTACTTGAAACCCTTAAATACTATGCGCCTAACAGAAAAATCCCATACAGAAAATTTTGTTATATGACTGTGGGTGTGTTTTGTTTGATCTAAAACACCCAACGCATTGGGACTTTTCAACCGGCTAGAAGCCGCAACGTGTTGGGTGGTTTATGTCATCGCTTAAGCCACGCCCATTCTAACATCCAAACCTGCTATTATTGTAACTATTCTTGCTTTTACTTGCCTGTGATTATCCTGTGACTATTGTAGTTATATCTTTCAACAATGATATGTTATATATATTTGTTAACCTTTATGTATAAAGAGAACAAAGAAACAATCTATGATCTCCTGGTGTGAAGGAAATGACAATCTTTGATTATATAAAAATTGGCCATGAGTATGATGGTGTCAGATAAAGAGAGATAGAGAAATTACATAGAGATGTCATGAGGTATATAATGATACAAAGAAATGCAGGGGTACATGGAAGATGTGGAGATAGCATGAAATATGTAATGATACATAATGATGCAGTGTTACACTGAGAGCTGTATAGATACATGGACACATTGGATGATGAAAAGACGCAGAAATACAATAAAATATTTAAAGAAAATGATGTTAAGATAATGAAAGCTGTAGATATAAAATAAAATGCTAGATTTAGAGAGATTCAGAGTTACAATGGAAAACGTAAAGATACAGGGATACAATGAATATTGAAGAAATACAGAGTTGCAAATACTTGTGTGTGTGTGTGTGTGTGTGTGTGTGTGTGTATGTGTGCTGTCTAACTTCATCACACTATAACAGATGAGATGCATTGAAGGGAGTGTTGTCCTATCAATCACGGGAGATATCAGGATTAGGTCACCTCTCCTTCCCAGTATCTGCTGAAATATTTACCATTAGTTTACTCGGCCATCAGGGTTCCCTTCTCAGAAAAGATACTAGTGGAAAAAGATGAAGATAATTGTTTATGTTAGCTTAGAATTGGAAAAACATGAGGAAAATAATTTTGTTTGAAAAAAGGGAATGGCATTTATTCAGAGAAACTGTTCGTGTATATGAATGATTGTATCTGTATGTATGCAAGTACGTGTGCATATATATCTAAATATATGTAAGATCTAAAAAACCCAACGCACTGTGATTTTTTTAACCACTAGAACGGGCGCCAGTGTTCCCTGCAATGCTTTGGGTGGTTTACATCATCGTTTAAGCCACGCCCATTTCAAACCTACATCCAAACTTGCAATTACTGCCACACATAATTGCATTTACTTGCTTGTGATTCATTTTGTGACTATTGTAGTTATATTTTTCACCGATTATATATCGACTATATTACTTATGTATATGGAGAATAAATAAACAATCCATTAGTATGGCCAAAGGAGGAAAAACATCAATCGGCTGGTCTCTTTTTTGAGCTAGGCTAAGCAGCCCCTGTCTTGCAGGCAATTGCATGGTCTTGCGAGTGCCATCAACGTGGGGCAGGGTTTGCGTATATCCTCTCACCACCCCTGTAGCTTCTGAGCATAGCTTGAGTGCACAGCTTCTCGTCGTTGGACTCTGTGGTGGCTGGGGGCGTGGGAGGATGAATTGAACCGCTATGGCAACTTTTTACCAAACCAAACCCCCGCTGATGACCCTAGAGAGAAATGGACCAAGGCTATCACCTTGGAGCTTTTCAAGGTCCTCGGTGACAAAGATGGATAAGATGGGTAGGGCTCTGGCGTCGGTTCAGAAAAAAAAACCTGCCCAAGAACCAAAGGCTGGACCCTCCAAATCTGCCTAGGTTCCAACAAGTCTCTGGCATCGGTTCAGACGAGTCATTAAACGATTACGGGTCATGCAAAACTCCAGCGTCCATTCATATTATAGGCAACAAAAGGCCTCGACTCGACATTGCGAGAAAAGAAAACGTGAAAACCGCCTCGGGAACATTCAAATTATCCAAGGTCGCGGCAGCATCATGCGGATAACTACCCACAGATAAAGAACGTCAGGCCAACCTTCAGCTCTCATTTGATATATACATTCATTCAGTTGTTTTCATTTGTTATATTTTTTCAAAATCCACGCAGAAACCAATAAATTACCAATAAAAAAGGGTGTTAGGCAGGGTGACACCAACTCACCGAAGCTGTTTACATCTTGCTTGGAGGAAGTATTCAAGAAGTTAGATAGGAAGGAGAAAGGGATTAAAATAGGGAATTAGCACTTAAGCAATCTAAGATTTGCAGATGATATTGTTCTTTTCGGCGAGTCAGCAGATGAATTACAATAATTAATAATCGATTTTAATAGGGAAAGTCTGAAGATTGGCCTTAAAATGAACATGAAAAAGACTAAAGTCATGTTCAACAGTCGAACCCCAGTTAAACAAATACAAATACAGGGCGAGGTACTAGAAGCAGTGAACGAGTATGTATACCTAGGGCAACTCATACAGTCGAGTACATCAGGCTAGGTTGGAGTGCCTTCGGTAAACATAGTAATATATTACGAGGTCGTCTGCCACTATGTCTAAAGAGAAAGATTTTTGACCAATGTGTCCTCCCCTTCATGACATAAGGATCAGAGACATGGACTACGACCAAGGTACTCGAGAGGAAATTAGTAAGCGCCCAAAGAGGAATGGAAAGGCTTATGCTAGGAGTTAGCTTAAGAGACAAGAAAAAGGCCAACGCAACTATCATTAAAGTAAAACCCAAAAAGAACATGGTCATTCCAGTCTGGGATTACTCTAGGAGATTTTCTTCAAAGGAATTGCAATTAGTGACAAATTCGATGGAAAGGAAGGTCCAAGACATCTTCAAGTTAAGTTGACTTAGGAGCCATCTTCCAGTGGAACGCAGAAAATAGTCACCATCAATGGAAGTGTTGCCATTAGACATTTTCAAGGCAAATCCTGTCAAGGGACATCTTCAAGCGAAAGGCAACATGCAGCATGCGCACTGCATGTTGTCGATAGCAGTATTATCTTCACAGGCACCTAAGAATCTCTCGACCTTGAGCCTCATACCACACGCCACGGTCGAGTAGGGGCACTCGGCATGTCTACGGTGTGGCGAGTATCCCCTGTGCCCGGTTTGATAAAAGAAAACTGTAGGTTTATAGAGAAGTAAAGACAGAATATTCTAGAAAATATTCCAGCTTCACGGATTCTTTCAATCGTTTCTCTTTATCATAGGCTCACTCAGTGGTAGAGTGGTATGCAAACATTACCACTCTGATTATTTGTAAAATAGGTTAAAACATATGCAAACATATTATGTATCAATAAGTTTTCAAATGATATCACTATCAACATACTTCTCATTTACTTAAACTGTATCTTTACCATCTCCACGGTTTTCGAATTCCAGATCTATGGTTTCACCTCAAAGAATCGAAAACCATCTGCAAGTATACCCTGGTAAAACAATACATATTCTGAATAATAGATGGAGAAGGAGGAATGCGCAAATATCATTGAATGCTTTGAAGAAACCTACTAAAAACTCTTATGCCTTTTTTTTGATTGATGAAGAATTATCCCTCTAGCTTATTTGAAGAAGAATTTCTATTAGAAGCAATAGTCTGCTCATCCGTGAGTGGACATTTGCATTGTCACTCTGGTGATAATGCTCGCAGGGAGGTGTAAACAGTGGTAACCTCAAACTTAGCTTTATATTTAGTGGAGAAAAATGATGCTTCAAAAGATTTCTTCCTGTTGTCATGAAGACGAGTCTCTACATTAAGAAAACGAATTACATATATATAGGAGTGAAACATATGATTTAATCATACTGATGTCAACCTTTCTTAAAATACATATAAATCACTTTTCAGGACATTAACACGCAATTACTATTGATTGATAAGAAGTTACATAATTTTTTCTCAGTTTCTTCAGTTCTTTTCGTGATTGCTAATACATAATACATAATACCCATCCCGTCCTTATAAGCCGGGAATGTTGCAGTTCTTGCCATGTCAAAATGAAACATCAATCTTGGTATTTACTGACGTACCTACGCCATTCGAATCCAACGAGGAACGAAAGATAAGATAACTCATAGAGTCATCATCAAAGGCACCTACTGGAGGTGTGACGGCTTGTTCCCTGGCTTTGATCCAGGTTCCCAAAGGGCATTCCTGGTATGCTAAGGGTGAATGATAAGACGGAAATAAGACGAAGAAAATGATGAATATATGTTTTAATATTGTTTGTTAATTATGCTTACGCAACTACGACCCTTGTGGTTGGAAGTCTTTTATTCTTATGACCATGTTGTTTGCAGTTGTGCCATTGGAGTAGCTGCAGAATAGCTCCACTTGGCTTACTCCAGCGGTCTCAGAGTTTTGCTGCCGGAACGCCATCAATATATCATCTATAATGTACGTTTCCCCATATCAAGCTTATAGTTGTAGGTAGACATGGATGGGCCGTGTAAGTATTCCTGGACTGCAGACTACCTTGAGATTGCAGAAAACTAGCGGTTGGGTAATTTGACAGAAAAGATCTCTCACGCACGCACACGCACACACATCTGTCTATCTATCCATCTATATATACATATCATGTGCTAACGTAAGAAAAAAAAAAAAAAAAAAGAATATGCTCATACTTGCTTGAAGGGCTTCCAAATCAATGTTAATTATTTCAATACCTTCCCTTTATGCCTCGTTGTCTTTGACAGATGTAGGCGGCCCTATGAGAAAAGTATCCGAATTGCAATTATGTTACATTTAGTAATTATAAGACAGTTGAATAAGTATATACGATGATACAGCTAATTTAGATTGCACAGATATTGATTGAATATTTGATAAGTCACCATGAATCATGTAGCTACACGGTGTGGCATCTGAGCCGGTATTTTTGAACCATATGTTTTCCTTCCTTCCATAATTAAGAAAAAACATTCTTTCCATAATGAATGACTAGAAAAGAATGCCAAAGCAAATGAATAAAAGGGATAATATTTGTTCGAGCTATAGCATCCTATGTATATATATCTATATCTATATTATATATATCTATATCTATATCTATATTATATATATATACATATATTTGCATCTGTATATATCACATATATACATTCACATATATATACATATATATATATATATATATATATATATATATATATATATATATATATATTTGCATCTGTATATATCACATATATACATTCATATATATATATATATGTATATATATACACATATATACATAAATATATATATATATGTTTATATGTATATACACACATATATACATAAATATATATTTATATATATATATACATATATATTTACACACACACATGTATATATATATATATCATCATCAACCTGTATCATTCCACTGCAGGACCTAGGCCACTCTCAATCTTTTCCAGTCATTCCGGTCTTGTGTCCTCTGATTCCAGTTTACTCCTGCGAAGTTCGCTATTTCATCCCGCCATCTAGTCATTGGTCTTGCCCTGGGTCTCTTTGTATCGTGTATTACCCATTCTGTTGTTTTCTTTGTCCACCTGTTGTCCTGTCTCCGATATATATGTCCAGCCCACTGCCACTTTTTCTTCTTGACGCTCTTGAGTATATCCTCTACTTTTGTTTGTTGCCTGATCCATGTGGCCTTTTTCTTGTCTCTTAAGCTAACTCCTAGCATAAGCCTTTCCATTCCTCTTTGGGCGCCTACTAATTTCCTCTCGAGTACCTTGGTCGTAGTCCTTGTCTCTGATCCTTATGTCATGACACATTGGTCAAAAATCTTTCTCTTTAGACATAGTGGCAGACGACCTCGTAATATATTACTATGTTTACCGAAGGCACTCCAACCTAGCCTGATTCGCCGTTTTACCTCGGCTTCGCAGGATGTACTCGACTGTATGAGTTGTCCTAGGTATACATACTCGTTCACTGCTTCTAGTACCTCGCCCTGTATTTGTATTTGTTTAACTGGGGTTCGACTGTTGAACATGACTTTAGTCTTTTTCATGTTCATTTTAAGGCCAATCTTCAGACTTTCCCAATTAAAATCGATTATTAATTGTTGTAATTCATCTGCTGACTCGCCGAAAAGAACATTATCATCTGCAAATCTTAGATTGCTTAAGTGCTCATTCCCTATCTTAATCCCTCTCTCCTTCCAATCTAACTTCTTGAATACTTCCTCCAAGCAAGCTGTAAACAGCTTCGGTCAGATGGTGTCGCCCTGCCTAACACCCTTTTTTATTGGTATTTTATTGGTTTCTGCGTGGATTTTGATGGTCGCTGTACCATCTCTATATATATCCTTTAATAATGTGCAGTATATTTCCTCTACTTCTTGTTCTCAAAAATACATAACAAATGAAAATACTGAATGAATGTATATATCAAATGAGAGCTGAAGGTTGGCCTGACGTTCTTTATCTGTGGGTAGTTATCCGCATGATGCTGCCGCGACCTTGGATAATTTGAATGTTCCCGAGGCGGTTTTCACGTTTTCTTTTCTCGCAATGTCGAGTCGAGGCCTTTTGTTGCCTATAATATGAATGGACGCTGGAGTTTTGCATGACCTGTAATCGTTTTATGACTCGTCTGAACCGATGCCAGAGATTTGTTGAAACCAAGGTAGATTTGGAGGGTCCAGCCCTTGGTTCTTGGGCGTGTTTTTTTTTTTTCTGAACCGACGCCAGAGCCTTACCCATCTTATCCATCTTTGTCACCGAGGACCTTGAAAAGCCCCAAGGTGATAGCCTTGGTCCATTTCTCTCTAGGGTCATCAGCGGGGGTTTGGTTTGGTAAAAAGTTGCCATAGCGGTTCAATTCATCCTCCCACGCCCCCAGCCACCACAGAGTCCAACGACGAGAAGCTGTGCACTCAAGCTATGCTCAGAAGCTACAGGGGTGGTGAGAGGATATACGCAAACCCTGCCCCACGTTGATGGCACTCGCAAGACCATGCAATTGCCTGCAAGACAGGGGCTGCTTAGCCTAGCTCAAAAAAGAGACCAGCCGATTGATGTTTTTCCTCCTTTGGCCATACTAATGGATTGTTTATTTATTCTCCATATACATGAGTAATATAGTCGATATATAATCGGTGAAAGATATAACTACAATAGTCACAAAATGAATCACAAGCAAGTAAATGCAATTATGTGTGGCAGTAATTGCAAGTTTGGATGTAGGTTTGAAATGGGCGTGGCTTAAACGATGATGTAAACCACCCAACGCATTGCCGGGAACACTGGCGCCCGTTCTAGTGGTTAAAAAAATCACAGTGCGTCGGGTTTTTTAGATCTTACATATATTTATATATATATATGCACACGTACTTGCATACATACAGATACAATCATTCATATACACGAACAGTTTCTCTGAATAAATGCCATTCCCTTTTTCAAACAAAATTATTTTCCTCATGTTTTTCCAATTCTAAGCTAACATAAACAATTCTCTTCATCTTTTTTCCACTAATATCTTTTCTGAGAAGGGAACCCTGATGGCCGAGTAAACTAATGGTAAATATTTCAGCAGATACTGGGAAGGAGAGGTGACCTAATCCTGATATCTCCCGTGATTGATAGGACAACACTCCCTTCAATGCATCTCATCTGTTATAGTGTGATGAAGTTAGACAGCACACATACACACACACACACTTAAAAAAAAAAAAAAAAAAAAAAAAAAAAAAAAAAAAAACATATATATATATATATATATATATATATATATATATATGTATATATATATATATATATATATATATATATATATGTGTGTGTGTGTGTGTGTGTATATATATATATATATATATATATATATATATATATATATATATATATATATATATTTATAGGGTGGCTTTCTCTATGCATTGTATTTGTATTTCTGCACCGTCCACTGAATATTTGCAACACTGTATTTCTTCAATATTCATTGTATCCCTGTATCTTTACGTTTTCCATTGTGACTCTGAATCTCTCTAAATCTAGCATTTTATTCTATATCTACAGCTTTCATTATCTTAACATCATTTTCTTTAAATATTTTATTGTATTTCTGCATCTTTTCATCATCCAATGTGCCCATGTATCTCTACAGCTCTCAGTGTAACTCTGCATCATTATGTATCATTACATATTTCATGCTATCTCCACATCTTCCATGTACCCCTGCATTTCTTTGTATCATTATATACCTCATGACATCTCTATGTAATTTCTCTATCTCTCTTTATCTGACACCATCATACTCATGGCCAATTTTTATATAATCAAAGATTGTCATTTCCTTCATACCAGGAGATCATAGATTGTTTCTTTGTTCTCTTTATACATAAAGGTTAACAAATATATATAACATATCATTGTTGAAAGATATAACTACAATAGTCACAGGATAATCACAGGCAAGTAAAAGCAAGAATAGTGACAATAATAGCAGGTTTGGATGTTAGAATGGGCGTGGCTTAAGCGATGACATAAACCACCCAACACGTTGCGGCTTCTAGCCGGTTGAAAAGTCCCAATGCGTTGGGTGTTTTAGATCAAACAAAACACACCCACAGTCATATAACAAAATTTTCTGTATGGAATTTTTCTGTTAGGCGCATCGTATTTAAGGGTTTCAAGTAAGCCAATCTAGCTTAACTTCAACTAAAGTAACCTATGCTATACTAAACAGCCATAAACAAACATGAAGATTGATATGTATTCTTTGCAATGATAGCTTGATGGTTAAGACGGATGCAAAACAGAGAGTTACGTCTATTCCAATACAAGGGAGGCGGAACTTGGGTAAAGGTCCTCAATAAAAGAAGGTGGCAAGAACTCAGATTTTATTGAAT
>NW_028234421.1:11688515-11691015 GCF_977035675.1 Penaeus japonicus | reverse complement strand
GCACCTACCTAAGTTCCTCGTTGATATGAGAGCCTTCCATTCTATCTTCCCTGCAATGTCTGCCGACAGGAGCCGCCCCCGCGGAACCTCCAACATCAAGCTGGTCACTGCCAATGGAAGAAAGATTCCTTCCCACAGTACCCACACCATACCCTTTTAATCAGCCAACTGCCGCTTCTTGTGGGACTTCATCATCGCTGATGTCAAGGTACCCCTCCTGGGGGCAGACTTCCTCAGTAGACATCACTAACTGCAAACTACTTGACCTGACCACTTTCCAAGCGACCCCCCTTGGCTCTCGTTCTCACCTAGGTTACACCAACCACTCCCTTGTGCGAACGGCGACTGCTACGGTTTTCACCATCAAGAGTTCCCCGAAGTCTTCCGACCTGAACTCCGTCAGCAACCTGGCCAGGCCGCCAGACATGGCGTCTTCCCTACATGAAAACCACAGGATCCCTGGTGCACTCCAAGATTAGGCGCCTATCACCTTAGAAGCTTCAAACAGCCAAGCAAGTCTTTGATGAAATGGAGCACCAGAAAGCCTAAAGCCCTTGGTCATCAGGCTTCTTGCACCTCATCAAAAAACTGACAGGACCTAGACACCTAGTAGTGACTACAGATGCCTGGACCTCATCACTGAAACTGAACTCTACCCTCTTTCAAACTTGGTGGAACTTACTTCAGACCACTACGGGGTAAAGATTTTCTCCAATTTTAACCTCCTGTAAAGTTACTTTCAAGTCCCTGTGTTCCCGGAATTAGTCCCCAAGACAACAATCATCACACCGGCCATACACCACCTACTTCATTTTCGGCCTTCACCACTCAGGGGCAACCATTCAGCGGCTAATGGACGGCATCCTCAGTGACCTTCCCAACTGTGCCTGCTATGTAGACACCCTCATCTTCTGCTACACCACTGAACACAGCGAGCACATCTGGAATGCACTGCGACTCCTCTGGGACAACAGACTAGTAGTGTGTTATGACAAATGTCTTTTTAGCATCTTCACTGTGTCAGGGGATCTCCGCCGCCAGCACCCGCACCCTTCCCTCCAAGGTGGAGGCAGTTAAGATTTTTCCAACGCCTACCACCATCAAGCACCTGAAGGAATTCATTGTAAAGGTCAATTACTACCATCTCTTCCTCCCTGGCATCGGCAACACAATGGGAGCCCTCTACAAAACCCTTGCTAGGAAGCAAAGGCATCTGGAATGGGGCATTGACCAACAAGTATTCGACGCCATTAAGGGCGCCCTCGCTTCGGCCACAACATTGTCGTTACCCATCCGTGGTGTCCCTCTCACCCTCGTCAGCAATGTCTCGGTTGGGGAGGTTATTGAGCAATCCTTTAATGGAAAACCCCTAACATTTTTCTTGTTTTTTCAACAGATAGCTCTGACAAGCTGAATTGACATGCAGCACCTTCAGTGACAATAACCATACTCTGCTCTACGATATAAGCACCGACTGCCCTCATCCCTTCATTCCCAAGCAGTTTCGCTGCAAGGTACTCAGCCTCATTTGCGGCCTCTCACATCCGTCTGGATGCTCCATCACCAAGTTCATAGCACAAAAGGTAGTTTGACATGATGTAAAGAAAAAGGTTCGCCCCTGGACCCGATGGTGCACCACCTTTCAGACAAAGGAAACCAGCTACACCAGATGTTTCCCCAATTTACACTACGACAAAAGCTGTCTCCTACGTCCATTAGTAACACAAAGGAGGCCATGGTCAGCCAACAAACATGGAGATTTGACTTGACGTGTTTGGAACAGCAGCATACGGTGCCCTCCTACCACAGATGGTGTCATATCTGATAAGTATTCTAATTACTTTTTATCATGTTAACTGTATATATCTTTCCATGCATGTGATTAATATATGAGAACAATCGCATCACGCACTGGTTCACGACAAAGTTGGTACATACCTGAAAAACAAGTTGAATATTTTGATATGTCAATCAATGCGAAGGTACATCTGCTTACTAAGACCATGTCCAGGTTAACCACGAGAGAGAGAGAAAGAGAAAGAGAGAGAGAGAGAGTACAAAAGAAAGAAAGAAAAAAAAGAAAAGAAAAAAATATACATGGAGAAGAGAAACAGGCAAACTGAAATAGTAAAAGTGAAAGGAATAGAAAGAAACTTGAAATCGGAATATAGAGCTAGACCTCAATGAAGAAAGAGACTGGGAGAAACAGAGGATAAGCCAGATTTGCGGAGCAGATGCTACGCCGGGCTTGTATGCGCTGAGGCGAGCCCGCCAGGAGAAACAGAGGAACAGTGAAAAAGAAAAATAGACGCATTCAATTACAAAAAACATCCCCCCTAACATATACACTCTAAATATAAGAGGAAATCAAAACACAAGGGTAGATTGAGCCAAAGGAAACTGGAAGCAGAAGAAATAATAATAGTAATGATAATAATGATTCTGTTTATGGTGATATTCACAATAATTCCATGGATAATTGGGAACTATACTAATGATG
>NW_028234421.1:11676015-11678515 GCF_977035675.1 Penaeus japonicus | reverse complement strand
AAGTTTATGTGTAATCCTGTCTTGCGGATTCTGCATAATGCTTGGAAATGCTCTCTTTTTCAACAAAATTGCATTCCTTTTGTCTGTTGCAAGACATCTTTCTCTCTCATGTGCGTGATGACCTTCCCTGCCTCATCTAAAACATGGCTTAGATTTGCTCTGCTGTCCTTGCAACTTGCCCTTCTGCGTTTCTTGTGTTTGCTTGTGTCCATCTTATGACTTTTTTTGTCTGTTTTTTATAGGCTAATCTACCACTTTGTTGAGCTGACCTTGTGATTTGTCTCTCACTTATCTAGCTTGCATATTAACTGCTCTCATTGCTCTGGCTATTGATAAACTTTATTTAGTATGAGTGTTGTCTCTCTAAGTGTTTCTTCTTATCTTTTTTTATGAGTGACATTTTCCCACTATTTGATCCTCTTATCTGTCATCAACACTGCCTCGAAAATCTAATTTGGCTGCATAAGCATTTCTTGTTTCGGACTGTTTATACCTACAACTGTGAAACAAAAAATCTCTCAAACTGTATTTTGATCTTTGGAATAAAATATTCAATCAACACCTTAATAAGTATTGGAGGAACTACTTATCTGCAATCTTTTAAATGTTATCTTTATCTATGCTTACTGTGACCGATGATAATAAATTCTTATCGCCATCCACATCCAATTTCGCCATTTGTAATTGAAGTGTAAACACGCTTATCCAGTCCGTCCGACGCTTTCCTACTTCTGATAATTCCCCACTTGTAGGGAATTCCTTCGTTGGAGTGAAGCAATCGTGATTGTTGGTCACTCCCGTCAATCAGACTTGACGTTTCAAGGTCGCTGCCGCACGCCCGGGTTTCGTTTCTTGCTCTTTTTCTGTCATTCATGGCTTCCTTTCTTTCTTATCGCCAGTTTTATGTTCTTTCTTGTTGTCTGTTTAATGTTTGTTATTCTTTTTGCATAGCTTGTGCTTCCTCACTTTACTTGGGGAAAATATTATATCGGTATTTATCGGTGAATATGTGTTTCGTGTTTTGTATTATAAAACACGATAAATGAGGAGGAAAATATATGTAAAATGTATGTAGTGAACTTTTGGCGCAGTGCCACATATAGTCGACAATCTTGATTTGATTGTCCCGATAGTAGGAGAGGGCATGAAGTATATCGGGGGAATTATGGGGTATAACAGGCTGGAATGCAGAAACTTTATAATAACAAAACGCCCGAAAACACCAAAATAATCTTTATGATACGCACACCAACTTTCAAAGTCTACAGGCCAACCAGCCAACTTAAAGAAAAGTCAAAGACACGCCAACCTTCACAAAATATACGGAGATGCACACTACCATCCAACAATGTACCCCCCATCATTATGCCTGCAAATAAAGCAACCTTACCTTGCCTTCTGTCGGGGGCTCCGCCCATTGGCTCCCCGGCTCCTGGGGCGCGCCTTCAGCCCCCTACTCCTAGAGTGAGTCCATATCGTAGGCTTCGGCCCTGGATTCCGATTCCCATGATTATATCTTTAATTCTTTGGATAAAAAACATTGAGCCGCAACCAGAAGGAGAGCATGCAATCGTTTGTCTGTCTCCGGGTAATGGATCTTGAAGGCCAGATGCCCCTTAATATGATAACGTCTCCCCTACGGTGTTGGTGTGGCCACCGGTGTCACGGTCAAGTTCAATCTGTGGTTGACCCTGTGGTGCCGTAAGCCTTCGCCTATGCAATCGTATACCTTCCAACAATCGCTGATGATTCCCAGAATATTTTGTTTCATTATTGCTGACAAGGTTCCTTCGTATTTCTTTTCTACTTCGAGGGCAAAATATCCCCTGGTCTCCCGCACAAACCCCAAAACCCATGAACCCTCTATGATTCTGTCCTCATGATTTTTCGTTTCCTAAATTTACTCTTTTCCAATCACTGTGTCACAGTATATCAATATATTCCGACAAAACAATACCCAAAAGCATAAGCCAGATTTGTGTAGCAGATGCTTCGCTTATATGCAATATGGCGAGCCCGCCTGTGTCAGCGTGTGCTGACTCATGAGAGCGTGCCACTCAGTGTTGACTCGATCTGAGCTTGGTCCTTACCCACCGTGGTGCCCAACCACAACAGGTACCGCCAAGCGACAGTGGAAGCTCGCAAGTTTGGACGGGGCTCGATCTGCCGGACACGGCAGATCGAGCCCCGAGGCCGCCGCGCTACGAAAACAAATATCATGTAATGAATTGGTCAAAAGGACTATGGTATAGCCATGTATTTTGAGAAATCAATTGTTGGAAATTATATTAGATTTTTTTTTCTCTTCTTTTGTTTGAAGTAAAGCCAGCACGGTTTTCCATTCTTATTGTAGTACAATTTGTCACTGAAGACACCATGCCGCACTAGTTAATCAAAATGCACCCCTGGCTCATATTTATACTTACTGTACACGCAAAGTCTGTTAGCCCTAAATCACAATCCTAGTATTTCTACTTCACACAACGTTCTCTGCCTCACT
>NW_028234421.1:11658515-11663515 GCF_977035675.1 Penaeus japonicus | reverse complement strand
GAGGGTGAGGTGAGAGTGGGGGTGAGAGGAGGGTGAGAGTAAAGGGTGAGTGAGGGTGAAGGTGAGAGTGAGGGTGAAGGTGAAGGTGAGGGAGGTGAGGTGAAGGGGGGGTTTTAATTGAGGGTTTGGGGTGAAGTGGGGGTGGGGAAGGGTGAGGGTGAGGGGGGGGGTGGGGCGAGGCGAGGGTAAAGAGTGGGGTGGGGATGGGGGTAGAGTAGGTAAGAGTGAGGGTGAGAGTGAGGGTGAGAGTGAGGGTGAGGGTGAGGGTGAGGGTGAGGGTGAGAGTGAGGGTGAGGGTGAGGGTGAGGGTGAGGGTGAAGGTGAGGGTTGAGCATGTCTAGGCTGGAACATATTTCTGCCCCGAACAGCTGGTATTGTCCTCCACCAGACACCTACACGTGGTATGGTTCCTTTACCATTATTCTACCTCTTTTTCGCGAGAAATCATACAGAATGCCAAGGGAAAAAAAAGTGATCCAATGAAGAGAACGAAAATGTTGGCATGAAATTAATAAAAATGATGATAAAGGCCCCAAGGGATTTTTTTCTGATTCCGCTGTTTGTAAAACTGAGCCAGAACAAAGAGAACGGAAGAAAGACACAAATAAATGGAATAAGTCTGATTCTTTGAGGAATATACTTCAGCTAGGGCTAAATTCCCCGTGTAGATGCTATTAAAATGCAGCTACTCTCTTAGCGGGGGGTTGCATTAAAAAAAGAAAAGAAAAAAGAAAAAAAAAAAAGAAATAAAAAAGACCCAATAAAGAAAACAAACAGCATGCGTTCCCTCAAATCTGGCTTGCACATGAACAGCCTATCACGCCCAGAACCCTAGAACATGACATTTCGGGAAAATTGTTTAATCAGCTTTTATGAAAAATTATTTCCCTCTCTTCTGACGCGTAGAACAAACCCTAAAAAAAAAAGGTTCTTTTAGTGTGCTTCTGTTTTCCTTTTTTTTTTTTTTGTTTTTTTGTCATTTTGTCCGGGGCCTCTACTCATGTTTTTTTTTTTTTTTATTATGACCATCTTTCTGTTCTTTATGTTTTTTGTGTATTAAACAATGAGAGACGAGCACTCTATTTTGTGGGTCCTCTGTCCCCCTCATAAATAAGCGGCCATTCCGAAGACGCCGGGAAATCAGTTCGGTCAGCCTTGGGTCCCTCAAAGAAAGAGTAGCATGAGATGGAGGTTGGGTGGCGGTTTTTGTGGGCGGCATTGGTGGTCCCCGGGGGCGTCCGTCATACCCCGCCCATAGCGAGATCTCCACTGCTCTCCTTCAGGAAGTTTGAAGGAAAAAACAAATCGCAACGAACATAATCGCAGAAAAAGGGAAGGTTTTCCAAGGTATTTTCATCACATTTTTTAAATTGCCTCCAAAATTATCTTCTCCTATATTCGTTATCACTCGTTTGCTTTTTCCTTTTTTCGGGACTTCTTATTGGGTTTTTTTTCTGTTTCATTTTTTGTTACTATTTTTACATTGGGTTTTCCCTTTTCAGTCTCAAGTTTTTTTTTCCCATTTATTTCTCCCTCTACCTTATTCTTTTTTTTTCCTTAATAATTTTTTGGTTTGTCTCTTTTTATCTTTATCTCTCCTTTTTTTCCTTACAAATGTTTTTTATTTCTCTTTGCTTTCTGTGTACTTCTCTTTTCTTATTATCATTATCATTATGATTATTATGTCTTTCTGTCGTTTTCTATCTCCTATATATTGTATTTGTCTATAATTTCTCTATTCATATATATATATTTTAAAATAAATATATATATATTTATATATTATATATATATTATATATAAAAATATATATATATACTATAACAAAATTTAAATATATATATATATATATATATATAATATATATGATCTATATATATATATACATATATATATTCATATATACATATACATAGCATACATAAAATAAATGAATAAATATATATATATATGTTTAATAAAAATATATATATATCTAAATATAATATATTTATATATATATGATATATATATAATATCTCTATATATATACTATATATCCACTACACACACACTCACACACACACACACAACACACACACACCCAAATATATATCTATATATATAAAATCTATAAATATATATCTATAAATAATATATATATATGTATATATATATATTAAAATATATAATATATAAAGATATCTATAAATATATATAACTATCAATAGTCATATTATAAATGGTGTGTGTGAGTGTGTGTGTGTGTGTGTGTGTGTATCTAATAAATATATATCTAATCCACACACACACACACACACACACCCCACACACACACACCTCTAACTCTATCTATATATATAAATATAATCTATATAAATATCTAAATATTTAATATATATATATATATAGAATCTCTAATATATATATATATATCTAAATATAATTAATTATACATACATATCAATGTCTATGATTTTCACTATCATATGTAGAAAATTATATAAATTATATAAATTATCATCAGATAACTTTTACATTCATTATTATTTTTATCATTGTCACCATCATCACCCCTATTGTTTTCGTCCTTGCAATTAATTTTACTTCAATTTCTATGAGTTTAACATTACTGTCATGAATATTACTATTACCATGATTTTACAATAATAAGTATGAATAATAGCAGTCATATTTCTATCATAATCATTGACATTTATACTATCATCATCATTACCATTATCATACTATCATTAATATCAACAAGACCTTTACCATCGCTAGACTTATCATCATCATCATCAATCGTTGTTGATATCATCACTGAATTTGTGTCAACTATCGTTATCATCAACATTAATTAATATGGCTAACATCAATAATAATATTAATTAATATTGCTGACATTAATATTACCAACATCATTAATAACTGTAATTAGCCATCGTGGGATACAGTCTCGCAGTTAGCGTGCATAAACCATAAGGCTCATTAGTACCACAAGTTCACCATAAAAAATAATTTTTTGTTATATTGCCTGGGTGGTGGGTGAGGGTGAGGGTGAGAGTGAGGGTGAGGGTGAGGGTGAGGGTGAGAGTGAGGGTGAGAGCGAGGGTGAGGGTGAGGGTGAGAGTGAGGGTGAAGGTGAGAGTGAGGGTGAGAGTGAGGGTGAGGGTGAGGGTGAGAGTGAGGGTGAAAGGGTGGGTGAGGGTGAGGGTGAGGAGGGAGGGAGGGAGGGTGAGGGTGAGGGTGAGAGGTAGGTTGAAGGTGTGAGAGTGAGGGTGAGGGTGAGCGTGAAGGTGATTGAGTGAGGTGGAGGGTGAGGTGAGTGGTGTGAGAGGTGAGGTGAGGCTGCGAGAGGTGAGAGTGAGGAGGTGAGTGAGGGTGAGGTTTGAGGGTGAGGGGTGAGAGTGAGGGTGAGGAGGGCTGAGAGGTGAGGGTGAGGGGATATGAGAGTGAGGTGTGAGAGTGAGAGGGAGGGTGAGGTAGTTGTGGGGGTGGGTGAGGGTTGAGAGTGTGAGATGAGGGCGAGGTGTGAGGGTGAGGGGTGTGAGTTAAGGGTGTGGGTGAGGGTGAGGGTGAGAGGTGAGGGTGAGGGCCGAGGGTGAGGTGAGGGTTGGGCGTGAGGAGTGAGGTTGAAGGAGGAGAGGGTGAGGTGAGAGGTGAGCGTGAGGAGTGAGTGAGGGTGGTAGAGTAGTGTGGTGAGGGTGAGAGGGTGAGCGTGAGGGTGAGGAGGTGAGGGTAGGTGAGAGTGAGGGTTGAGGGCGAGGGTGAGGGTGAGGGTGAGGGTGAGGGTGAGGGGAAGGTGAGGGAGGTTGAGGGGTGCGTGAGGTGAGGGTGAGGGTGAGGGTCGAGAAGGTGAGAAAGGAGCCGGTGAGGGTAGGGTGAGCGTGAGGGTGAGGGGGCCGAGGAGGGTGGGGGAGATGAGGGAGAACGTGAGGGGAGGGTGAGAGTGAGGTGAGGTGGGAGTAGGTGAAGAGTGAGGGTGAGGTGGTGTGTGATAGTGATCTGGGTGATGGTGAGGTGATAGTGGGGAAGGGGAGGTGAGGCGGAGGGAGGGGGTGAAGAGTGAGGGGGGAGTGAAAGGTGAGTGTGAGGGTGAGAATGTGGGGTGTAGGGGAGGGTGAGGGTGAGAGTGAGGGTAAGAGTGGTGAGGTGAGACGAGATGAGGGTTTGAAGGTGAGGGTGATGATGAGTGAGGGAGAGGGAAGTGGGGGGTTTAAAGGGAGGGTGAGGGGGGAGGGGGTTGAGAGTGAGGGTGAAAGGTAGAGTGAGAGGGGAGGTGAGGTGAAGTGAGGTAAGGGGGAGTGAGGTGTGAGGGTGAATGAGGGTGAAGGGGAAGAAGAGAGGTGAGGGAGGGAAGGGAGGTGAGGGGTGATGTGGAGAGAGTGAGGTTGAAGGTGAGAAGGGTGAAGGTGAGGGTTAGGAGTGAGGGTGAGGATGAGAGTGAGGGAGGGTGAGGGTGCGATTAGGTAGGGGGGAAATGGTGAGGTGAGGGTTAGTGGAGGTGTGGATGGGAGAGTGAGGGTGAGGGGCGAGGGGAAGGTGTGTGTTTGAAGGATGGAGGGGGAGGGTGAGGGTGAGGGTTGAAGGTGGAGGGTGTAGGGTGGGGGAGAGTGGAGGGTGAGGTCAGGGTAAAGGGTGGGGGTGAGGGTGAGGGTGGGGTAGGGAGGGTGGGATGGGTGAGGGAGGGGTTGTTGAGTGAGGGGTGAAGGTTGAGGGTGAGGGCGAGGGTGAGATGGTGGTGAGGTGAGGTGAAGTAGGTGAGGACGACGAAGGTGAAGAGAGAGGGTAAGGCGTGGGTTAGGGTGAGTGAGGATGAGGGTGAAGGTGAGGGTGAGAGTGAGTGGAGAGGTGAGGGAGGTGAGGGTGTGTGGTGAATGAGGGTGAAGTGAGGAGTGTAGGGTGAAAGGAGTGAGGGAGGGAGGGTGAGATAGTGAGAGTGAGGGTGAGATGAGGTGTGAGGGTGAGTGGAATGAGAGTGAAGGGGGAATTGAGGGTGAGGATGAGGGGAAATTGAG
>NW_028234421.1:11636015-11638515 GCF_977035675.1 Penaeus japonicus | reverse complement strand
GGGGACCTCGGACACGGGGCGCGGCCTCGTCTTCTCGCCCTCGAACGTGGCGGCGACGGCGTGAGTCTGGCGTCCCGAGGCGGAGGTTGACGTCGTCCTCGCTAACTGCTTGAGGGCGAGTTGTCCTCCTCCAGCCACCCTCCGCGTCAAGCCTAGTAGGTTCATCGTCACAAGGGACTCTGCTGGACATGGAAAAGGGGGGGGGGGGGTTAGGTGCAGAGGCAAACAGAGTGGCAAGGACTGGAAGGAGAAAGAGAGAGAAAGAAAAGACGGACAAGGAGACAAGGGGGTTGAGAAGGAGTAAAAAAGTGTACAAGAGATAGGAGAAGGTGAGGAAAGAGGCAGAGGGTCGGATGACAGGACGGGCTTAAGAAAGAAGAAGAAAAGGAAGAAGAAGGAGAAGTAGAAAAAAAAATTAGAATAAGAATACGAATAAGAAAAAATAAGAAGGATGAGAAGAAGAAGGGGAAGAAGAAGAAGGAGAAGGAGAAGAAGAAGAAAGAGCTGAAAGAAAGAACAGGAATAAAAACAAGAGGATGACGAAGAAGAATAAGAACAATAAAAGGGCGGCGACAACAAAGACGAAGTTTACAAAAAGAAAAGAAAGTCGAGATCCGCAATAATTAAATTCGAAATGATTCTATTTGCGTAGAATCAATAAGAATGTTGTAGGTTTCCCTTGGTCTCGAGGAGTTGAAAATAAAACCTGAACTCACTAGTGATAGAATACGTTGTTTACACCCCAGCAAATATTACAAATCAGTTTGTGAACAAGAGCTATGTTCAATAGGTCACTCGTATCGTGTTAGGAATAGATAAGATAATTAATATATGGATATAAGGTCTTAAATGAGTCAAAAGAAAATCATTATACGAATAGGAGATCTCATTGACATGTGAATGAACGGATAACGATAATAAGAGACAAGACAATTAATTAGTACATAGCAGTAAATAAAGAAAAAACAAAGACTCTAATCTACTGATAAATAAAACAAATAATCAGTCAACGATGAATAACAAGAGATTGATCGATAACGAATCTATTAAAACAAAGAATACAAAAGTCTTTATCTTTATCGATGTCTAGACAAGAAGCCTGATAAATCTAAACGAAAACTGACCTCAAGCATTTGGTCATGTATGTCACAGAGGCTCCGCTGAGATTTAATGCTGGTCACCCTACCCTACTATAACTATTAAGTACCATTTCTCTTTCGTAATGACTATATCCTCCCTTACCCATACACGCACGACTGCACAGGCAGACACAGACACATATAGAAAGCACACGCACACATGCATGTACATTATATACGTTCATTGTTTCTCTTCCTCTCTCCCTTTCTCTTTCTCTTTCTCTCTCTCTCTCTCCCTTTCTCTTTCTCTCTCTCTCTCTCTTCCCTTTCTCTTTCTCTCTCTCTCTCTTCCCCTCTCCCTTTCTCTCTCTCTCCCCCCCCCCCTCTCTCTCTCTTTACACACACAAACACAGACACACACACACACACACACACACACACACACACACACACACACACACACACACACACACACACGATATATAAACATAAATATATCCAATTTCTCCATCATTATTTGTGTTTCACCTTCAGCGGTCTTCATGGCTATGATGCCGTGAAAAGGGCGTTAGTTCCGTGTGCTACGTTAAATTCTTTGAGATCTCATAATAACCTCGGAGCTTGCAAATATCACTGGTTTCTTTCAAGACAAGGTGGGTAATTATAGACCAAACAATCCGCTCAACGGTCAACAGTTTGCCTTAAGAGATCCTTAACAGAGCATAAAACGGTTAATAAGCCATCCAGTAAAAAAATGAATAGCTTATTTGATGGCTATTGACCAACGGTTGCTAGCAAGGCAGTTCGCCTATTGGGGGTTGTTCCTTGTTCTTATCAAATCTCATTTCTACTCTGTCAGCGGAATGAGTAATATTCAAAATCTGTCTTGCTATAAGAAAGAAATGCGTTTAACTTACTGTACGTTAGGGGCACGCATAACACAAAGTCCCTATTGTAATTCTTGTTAGAAAGGTCAACTTAAATAATCTAACAAAGACCCCATACCGACGTGTCACTTAGGATAACTAGTGGACACTATACAAAAAGGGTATGTCACCTACGCCCTCAGTCAGTTAATTTGAATTTTGCCGTGACAGACACTCAAGGAAAATTAAATATAAATGGTAATTATTATGAGAGCAGCATATATATATATATATATATATATATATATATATATATATATATATATATATATATATATATGTCTATATATGTATGCATTTATATTAAATGTATATATATATATATATATATATATATATATATATATATATATATTTATATAGTATACACACACACACACACACACACACATATATATATATATGTATATACATACATACATACATACATATATATATATATATATATATATATATATATATATATATATACACACATAAATATATATATATATA
>NW_028234421.1:11601015-11606015 GCF_977035675.1 Penaeus japonicus | reverse complement strand
ATTACTATGGTCTTCAATTAATTCTTCTCTTTTCTATTTACAATTCAAAGTGGGTTTACGACACATTCCTTTTTTTCAGAATGACCTTCAGTTTTTTTTAAAAGACACATGACATGCAGAATAGAGAGAGAGAGAGAGAGAGAGAGAGAGAGAGAGAGAGAGAGAGAGAGAGAGAGAGAGAGAGAGAGAGAGAGAGAGAGAGAGAGAGAGAGAGAGAGAGAGAGAGAGAGAGAGAGAGAGAATAAGAAAGAGAGAGAGAGAGAGAGAGAGAGAGAGAGAGAGAGAATAAGAAAGAGAGAGAGAGAGAGAGAGAGAGAGAGAGAGAGAGAGAGAGAGAAAGAGAAAGAGGGAAAGAGAGAAAGAGAGAAAAAGAGAGAGAGAGCAACAAACGAAGCATAAATTGAAGCAGGATTCGATCCAACATATCCTTCCCTTAAACACATCCCGGTGAAACGAAACAATCCTTTCAATCGACCGACCTTCATTTCGATTCCGTAAAACATGAAAAAAAAAAAAAAAATCCCGCTCCTCCTTTTACTCATCTCCTTTATTTATCTCTTATTTCCCCTCCTTTCACCTCACCCTCTCTATCCCTCCAACGCCCTCATTTTATTAATTCTCTCAATTACCGAATACTCTCGTCCTTTTTCACTTATCCCGCTGAATCCCTAAACAATACATCACTTGATTATGTAAACCAGACGTTACTGCCTTGGTGATGTATACTGGCATTTGGGTTAGAACTCCATTGGGTTTTCTATTGCATGATTTCCGGTAGGCGGTTGCAAGGAGTGATGATGTGATGCTTCCAGACGATAATTTGTATCCTGGTTCTGTTGTTTGATTTTGTTGATGGGATGAGGGTGTAGAAGTCCTTTTTTTTCCGTTTACGTGGTTTGCCTTTAGTTTTTTTTTTATTTATTTCATTTTTTTTATGGCGAATTGATATCTTCGTATAATGTACTATAGTGGAATAAAAAAAATAAAAAAAAATGTCGGTTAACATCCTTATTGGCCTACTTGTAAAGGAACGAACAATAGTACCTTTGCTTATTATTTTGCATAGGTCAGAAAGGAGAAAGTTTAATTGCAGTTCCCCCTAAGATTGTACTGTATATAACACACATGCATTAATAGCATATTTATATAATGATATATACTGAATTGCGTTACCGAAAGGGAAAGCAAAATAAGTTGACCTATAACATATAATTGACCTATAACCTATATTTTTATGAATGTAAGAAAATTCCTTGTTTATATATATATATAAAAAATCGGCTTGAAATGGTTTGAAACCAGTTGCTTTCTTGTTTTTTTTCCTTTTTTTTCAACACGGACCAACACATGCAGGTCGCGCCTTCCTATTAGGCAAGAGAGAAAAATCTATCCGAAAGTAATCTGCAAGCAATGATGGAATATCGATGAAGAGATATTTTGTAATTACTCTAAATATGAGGATGCTTTTAAAATGCGAATATTTCCAAGCGTTTTACGAGACGAGGGGCATGGTAAGAGGGTCATAATGGAAGATAAAAGAGGTAGAATGAGAAAGGGATGAGAAGAGAGCGAAGGAAAGGGAGAGGCGGGGAGAGGGAAAGCGCGAGGATGGAAATAATAATGATAATAAGAGGCGAAGTGGGAAGAGGAAAGTGACAGAAAGAAAAGGGAAAGAAAATTGGAATACCACGTTGTTTCCTTTCGTTTTTTTTTCTTTCGTTTTTTTTCCATTTTCTGTATCTCAATTTCTGTTCATGTGTTTGTTTGTGATTAATTTTCTTTCTCCCTCTGTTTCGTCTGCATACCTCTCTTTCTCTCTCTCTCTCTCTCTCTCTCTCTCTCTCTCTCTCTCTGTTCGCTTGTCTGTCCGTCTGTCTGTCTGTCTCTCTTTCTTTCTCTGCTTGCTTGTCTATCTGTCTGTCTGTCTCTACCTCTACCTCTCTTTGCCTGACTGTCTGTCTGTCTCTCCCTCTCTCTATCTCTGTTTGCTTCTCTCTCTGTTTCTCTCTCTCTCTCTCTCTCTCTCTATTTGTCTTTCTTTTTTCCTCTCTATCTTTGTCTTTTTTTTTTCTCTCTCTTTCCTTACCCTTTCTCTCACTCCCCCCCCCCTCTCTCTCTATTGAGTAATACGTATCGCATATCGCTAGTGAACATAGTAACACATGTATAAAAGGTATGAATAAGGACGGTTGTGACCTGACGTGTTCAGATGTTATATTTCCATCAACTTTGGATCACATTTGTATACTTACATGTAATTCTTATGAAGATAAATGTACCACCGAAATATGTCTTTCACATTTATTGCTCTGTGAATTTATCCGTTGTCATGCACTCATTTTCTATGCATGCCATAAGGAATTCTGTTTGTTGTAATATATTCTCTCTTGTGAAATGATTCAATCTCATTTACAACTTTAAGTAATTGTCAAAAAGATATATGTTTATTTTTCTCTCTCTGTCTGTCGTCCTCAGTCTCTGTCTGCTTCATTCTCACTGTCTCTCTCCTTCCTTCGCTTCACCTCCCCTCCTCCCCCCTCCTCTCTCTCTCTCTCGGCTCTCCCTTCTTTTCGTTCTAATCCCTTTGCCTTTTCACACCACAAACTCCCCGTTAAGGTGGCATCTACCTCCCTCAGATTTCTTCCCCGGAAATGTTAGCCGATACTTCGCCCCGATTGTAAGCCCGATATTGGTTCTTGGGCGATTTACACCCCCCAAAAAATACTCTGGTATTTGAATATACAACTGTCAATGGCGTTATAGGCGAGCATTCCTTAATCGGGGATGCCACGTTGCATTACGACTGAATAATGCATTCGCGAAGATGCCTGAAGGAAAAAAGAATAGTGGTTCTGGAATCTGCTCGCATTATCGTTTGCATTGATTATCCCTTTATAAAAACCTCGAGAAGATCCTGAACTCGCACATATGCAATTACCTAAAGTGAAGTTGTATGTTTTTGGAAATCTTCTCTTCCTTCATTCGTATAGAGTGTGTGTATCAGCTGATCAGTATCTAATTGATTAATCGTCTTTGGAGAAGGTGTCAAATAGTGATGGCTCCTGTAGGCAGAGATAGGCCGTGCGCGATCTCGGATAGGATGTGGATTTAAAGGGAATGTATGTGGGTTATCATAACATGTACATACAGTATGTGCACTGTGGTCTCCTTTCCTTAGCTGATCAACAAAATTGAAAAAAAATGTTGATTTCTAGATCACTGATTTATGAATATCACATTTTAATGAAACCAACAGACAGACACTTACAATGTACAGCTTGCAAATCGATCAACAAATTCTAATTGGGAAGTTTCAAGTCTGACTCTAATTATTTATATTTATCACAGATTACTGACGCTGATAGAATGGCTATTACCATTGTGCTGCTTGCAAATCGACCATAATTACCCCATATTACATATAACAATAGATAGTCGAATACATTACAACGCATGCAAAAATACCCTTTAGACCATTAAGTTCAGACACGTGCAACTAAATGCAAATCACATTTATATCATACCCTCAACCATACATACATAAATAACCATCACACTATAAAAAAAGATAATCATCAAACCAAGGACAGTCTTGCATGCAACATTCTTTACGAAACGTGCGTGCATGGACACATTTCACGGTATATGCATGCTTGTACGTATATAACAAACGAGTAAATGAACTTTGTCCCCTGGAGTATAAAACGTTGAAACACACAGCCTCGTCATCAACTGGAGCCTGTGATGGAAGGCAGCCATTAGCGTCTCCCTTGAGGTTTTAGTAAATATGGATGTAGGTGGATGAGGGAGGGGAATGAGAGAGAGGGGAAGAGAGAGGAAGGAGGAAGAGGTTAAGGAAGAGAGGGAAAGGAGAAGGGAGGTGGGGGGGGGGGGGAGAAGTGAGAGGGGAAAGACCAAAGACTTGGGAGGGATGGATGAAAAATGAGGAACAAGGGGATGGGAAGGAGGAGTGAGATAGAAAGGAGGGTTAAAGAAGTGAGGAGAAGGGGAAAGGAGAGAGAAGTTAGAGGGGAAAGACTAAAGACCTGGGAGGAAAGGAGGGAAATGAGGGAAAGGGGGAAGGGAAAGAGATATAATATGGAAAGGGGGGATTAAGGGAATGAGGAAAAGGGGAGGTGAAGAGAAGTTTGAGGGGAAATAGTAAAAACCTTGAAGGGGAAGGAGGAAGATATGGAATGGAAAAGAGTAACAATATGGAAGGAATTAGAAAAATGAGGAAAACGGAATAGAGAAACGGAACTGAAGTAGGAAAGGGGGAGGGAAGAGGTAAGGAAAAGAGGGGTGGAAATGGAAAAGAGGAAAAGGGGAAGAGATAAAAACAAGTGAGGTGGAAAAAAAAAACAAAAAATAGAAGGGGAATAGAACAAAGGAAAGATAAATAAAGTGGGAAAAACGGCATAGGGAAAATAATTAGTATCATTATTATCTTCATTATTATATAACCTACCGATGTTTCTCCAAAGGGTGCGAGTACATTTAGCTAAGTACAATATATATAAAAAACAACAACAAAAGTAACAACGGTAAAACACTGTTAAGAGGCACTGAGGAAAAGAAGACCAATAAACAAAAACAACAACACGCTAAAAATTGAAAAATACAGATATTCATCAATCTACTATTCTATTATTCAGCTATCTGGCATTCTCTCTGTCTCTCTGTCTCTCTCCCTCTATCTCTTTCTCTTCTCTTCTCTCTCTCTGTCTCTCTTTCTCTTCCCCCCCCCTCTCTCTCTTTCTCTTCTCTCTCTCTCTCTCTCACTCTCTTTCTCTTCTCTTCTCTCTCTCTCTCTCTCACTCTCTTTCTCTTCTCTTCTCTCTCTCTCACTCTCTTTCTCTTCTCTTCTCTCTCTCTCACTCTCTGTCGATTCTCTGTTCTCTTCCTTCTCTCTCACATTCTCCACTTTTCTCTCTCCTCTCCTCTTCTATCTCTCTCTCTCCCTCTCTCAGTCCCCCCCCCCCTCTCTCTCACTTTCTCCT
>NW_028234421.1:11478515-11486015 GCF_977035675.1 Penaeus japonicus | reverse complement strand
AGCCTCCAGACTAAAATTACTCCCCCCACCGTGCACAAGGCCGACAGGTGGGGGTATCAGGCCACACCCCTCTTAAATATGATTTCCCAGTCAAGACAACGGCCCTCATTCCCCGGAAGCGAAGGAGCCCCTGGTCACGGTGGCGATCAGATTGGCTCCCAAGCAGAGGGTGCTAAGAATATCCGGTTAGACCCAGGCCGACTAAAGATGATGAATTTATGTACATACAATGTACGGAACCTGAGAACAGAATCTGATCTTTTGACACTGCTTGAGGAACTTTCATTTATTAAATGGGATTTTGTAGGGCTTTCTGAAGTTAGGAGACTAGGCAAAGAGCAGAAAATACTAAATGATGGATACTTATTATATTGGCGAGGTAAACCCTTGGATAGCAAACAAGAATCAGGAGTAGGTTTCTTAGTTCATAAGCGACTCGAAAAGAATGTTAGGGAATTCTACAGTGTGAGCGAAAGAGTAGCTTCGGTAATACTGAAACTAAACAACAGATATAGCCTAAAAATTATCCAAGAGTATGCTCCTACCAGCAGTCATAGTGACGAGGAGATAGAGAGTTTCTATGAAGATGTGCAAGCAGCTACCGATAGAGCAAAAACCCATTTTACTGTGATTATGGGGGACTTTAATGCCAAGATAGGAAGAAGGGAAGATGGAGAAACCTCAATTGGGAAACATGGAATAGGCACCAGAAATGGGAGAGGACAAAGGCTGATAGAATTCGCTGAAGCTCGATCCCTTAAAATTATGAATACATTCTTCGAAAAGAGACCCGGGAAGAAATGGACATAGAAATCACCATCCGGCATTAAAAACGAAATTGACTTCATAATCACCAATAGACGCGACATTGTACAAGATGTAACCGTTATCAATAAAGTAAATGTCGGTAGCGACCATAGACTGGTCAGAAGTAAAGTTCATACAAAAGCCTCTCGTTAATCTAATTAACATTAAGAGTAGGGCGACGGAATTCAGTATCAACATCCAAAACAAATACTCAGCTCTCGACGAAGATCTTGACATAGACCAAATGAATGACCAATTCAGTGAGATATCAATGGAAGCTGCACTTGAAATAGGGGATAAAGACGAAAAAGATAAGTTCAGTAAGCTTTTGGTAGAGACAATAGAGCTTATGAAATAGCGTAGGGACATGAAAATAACATCAATCAGATACAAGATAGAATCAGCAGAGCTAACTAAGACGATAAACAAGAAGAAGAATGTACGCAAATTTAACATACGAAAAATAAACGAAGCTCTGCTTGCCGGCACCAGCCTTAAGGCAACAAAGAGGAGGCTCGGAATAGGGAAAAGCCAAATGTATGCAGTAAAGAAACCCAACGGAGAGGTGACATACAATAAAAATGAAATTATCAAAGTAATAGAGGACTTTTATCGCGACTTATACCACTCAAACGATCAACCACATACGGAGACAAACACAACAATTGGAGACGTTCCAAACATCACGGTAGAGGAAGTAAATAGAGCACTAAAAAGCATGAAAAGAGGAAAAACACCAGGAGAAGACGGTATTAGAGTAGATCTTATCCAAGATGCAGGAGAGATTGCGGCAGTAAAACTGGCCAGTCTTTATAACAGATGCCTAAGCGTCGGTAAAATCCCGAAGGCCTGGAAAAACGCAATGATAATTTTGATACATAAAAAGGGTGACACAAAAGACTTAAAGAATTACCGACCTATAAGCCTCCTTTCAGTAATCTATAAACTGTTCACAAAAATCATCACAGCCCGTATCACCGATACATTAGATTCAAAACAACCCAGGGAACAGGCAGGGTTCTGCAGCGGATTCTCAACTACAGACCATATCCACACACTAGCACAAAGAAAAGAGAAAACAAATGAATATAAGAGGCCCCTATGTATGGCATTCGTAGATTATGAAAAGCCATTCGATTCGGTACAGATATCTGCAGTACTAGATGCAATTCGTAAACAAGGAGTAGAGGATATACTGCAGATTACTAGAGGATATATATAGAGATGGTACAGCGACCATCAAAATCCACGCAGAAACTAATAAAATACCAATAAAAAAAGGGTGTTAGGCAGGGCGACACCATCTCACCGAAGCTATTTACAGCTTGCTTGGAGGAAGTATTCAATAAGTTAGATTGGAAGGAGAGATGGATTAAAATAGGGAATGAACACTTAAGCAATTTAAGCTTTGCAGATGATATTGTTCTTTTCGGCGAGTCAGCAGATGAATTACAACAATTAATAAGCGATTTAAATAGGGAAAGTCTCAAGACTGGCCTTAAATTGAACATGAAAAAGACTAAAGTCATGTTCAATAGTCGAACCCCAGTTAAGCAAATACAAATACAGGGCGAGGTACTACAATTAATGAACGAGTATGTATACCTAGGGCAACTCATCAAGAAGAGTACTTCCTGCAATGCCGAGATAAAACGACGAATCAGGCTAGGTTGGAGTGGCTTCGGTACACATAATAATATATTACGAGGTCGTCTGCCACTTTATCTAAAGAGAAAGATTTTTGACCAATGTGTCCTCCCCGTCATGACATATGGATCAGACACATGGACTACGACCAAGGCACTCGAGAGGAAATTAGTAAGCGCCCAAAGAGGAATGGAAAGGCTTATGCTAGGAGTTAGCTTAAGAGACAAGAGAAAAGCCACATGGATCAGGCAGCAAACAAAAGTAGAGGATATACTCAAGAGCATCAAAAAGAAGTGGCAGTGGGCTGGACATATATATCGGAGACAGTAAAACAGGTGGACAAAAAGAACAACAGAATGGGTAATACACGACACAAAGAGACCCAGGGCAAGACCAACGACCAGATGGCGGGATGAAATAGCGAACTTTGCAGGAGTAAACTGGAATCAGAGGACACAAGACCGGAATGACTGGAAAAGATTGAGAGAGGCCTAGGTCCTGCAGTGGAATGCTACAGGCTGATGATATATATATACATATATATATATATATATATATATATATACATATATATATATATATATATATATGTATATATATATATATATATATATATATATGTATATATATGTATGTATATATATATATATATATATGTATATATATATATATATATATATATATATATACATATATATATGTGTGTGTATATATATATGTATATATATTTATATGTGTATATATATATATATATATATATATATATATATATATATATATATAAAATACAGCCTATTTGCAACGATTCCGATAAGAGTATCATAGTGTGAAAATAGGTATCATATACCTTTGAACATAAGCAGCAAATATACCTGCCTTTGTAGTTTTATATTCTTGGAAAAAAGAAAGAAAGAAAAAATAATTGCTAACAGTTTTTTCCTTCGAACATTTGGGTAAATGCTGTTGACATTTAATTAACGATGAAAAAGGACGCTGGACGCGAATTGTTATGTTGATGAATTGGTTATAACTGTGTCGTAATTGTGTTTTTCTTTCACACATTCTTTTGATTAAAACAGACGATTTCTCTTCTTATAAATGCGAATATATGATATATAAAGAAGAAATGTTGTTCTTTCACATTTGCTTTTTTAGATAATCTAATATACGTTTTTGTATGAAAGAAAAAATAAAATCTTTGTTTTCTGTGTATTCTTATTTCCAGCTGCTCTTGTATTTCATATGAAATCATATCAAGGAAAGTGATTTCAAACATGATAATATTTTTCCCTTTTTTTATCGTTTCACATCACTCTTTTTCCTTCCATCTCTTTCTCTCACACTCTTTCATCCCTGTTTGCAATTCTTCTCACTCTTTCTCTCACACTCTTACATCCCTGTTTCTAATCCTTCTAACTCTTTCTCTCACACTCTTTCATCCCTTTGTTCAGCCTTTTCATCTCTTTCGCTCACGCTCTTTCTTCCTAGTTTCCACCCTTTCATCTCTTTCTCTCACACTCTTTCCTCCCCGTTTGGAGCCCTTCTCTCTCTTTCTCTCACACTCTTACATCCCTGTTTCTAATCCTTCTAACTCTTTCTCTCACACTCTTTCATCCCTTTGTTCAGCCTTTTCATCTCTTTCGCTCACGCTTTCTTCCCAGTTTCCACCCTTTCATCTCTCTCTCACACTCTTTCATCCCCGTTTCCATCCCTTCTCTCTCTTTCTCTCACGCTCTCTCTTCCCTGTTTCCACCCTTTCATTTCTTTCTCTCACACTCTTTCATCCCCGTTTCCAGCCCTTCTCTCTCTTTCTCTCACACTCTTTCATCCCCGTTTCCAGCCCTTCTCTCTCTCACTCTTTCATCTCTGTTTCCAGTCCTTCTAACTTTTTCTATACTTCTCTTCTCTCTCTCTCTCACTCACACTCTCTCTCTATCATTTTTTCTCCTCTCTTAGATTATAGCTCAATATATTTACATAATTCTTAACACCATTATAATACAAGTAACAACACGTGCTTCCACAGAATGAAATACCGCACTCCTTTTTGATGTTTGGAAAATATGCACACTTCCTCAGGGAATCTGGTTCGCTTATTTTATTATGCAAACATATACCTTTTTTTTCTTTTTTTTTGTAATGAAATATTTGCAGCATAGTATTTTCTGCCTCCTAGAAAAAGAGGGAAAGGCATTTTTTTGGTAGTAAAAAACAACAACAACAAAAAATGATATCCACATAGTTTTATTTTTGTTTTGTTTTTATATCTGCAAAGAATTTTATACCTCAAATGCCACGTGGAACGTACATGGGCAAATATAGCATGCTAAAAAAAAAAAAAAAAAAAAAAAAAAGCGACATTACACGCAACAGTGCACAGTCACAATAATGCAGTAAGCACAATACCTAAACACCTCCAAAAATCAAGCAGATTTCAATCCGATTTTTAATGAATTACTTATTCCACTTGAAACATCAAAACAAAATCATTCAGTTGAAAAACAAACAAACAAATATTTCCGTTTCTTTGATATCTTAATTTTCTTTCTTTTTCTTTCTCTCTTTTAACATTTAACTTTTAGCATTCAAATATGAACTAAAAATGATGCTGATGGTGGAAATAATGTTTAATGTTAATAGCAATATAAGAAATGAATGTAATTGAGGATAAAGAGAGGCGGAGCGAACGAGAAAATTAGATAGATAGATAGATAGAGAGAGAGAGAGGGAGATAGAGAGAGAGAGATGAGTTAGAGAACAACAGAAAGGAACCCATCCAATACCTTGATTTGCACTCGTCTGCAATGCAACATACACAGAAAGCGTGTCTCATAAGCTTATTAAACACATGATTATATCTTGATACTAAACGTCCGCAGGGCATATTATCACAACAAGAACACAAAAAAAAGAAAATAATAAAAAAAGAAGAAGAAAGAACGTGTGACGAAAAAGAGAAGAAAGAAAAAAGGAAACCTTCCTCGTTCGCATAGGTTGATAAGCCTGTTTGTGCTGACGAAGTTAACGAGGAGATGATACGGTAAGGTTGGCCAGCCTGGAACAGCTGTGCGCCAAAAAGGATTGCAGAAAATTAGCGACGCGGAAGGAAACTGTTGGGTTGTGAGATTGCTCTTGCAGACTTATGGTCAGGAGATCGTGCTGCATATTGATAAAGGAAAAAAATCAAGAGGAGCAAGAAAGAAGAGAGAAGACAGAATGATTAATAAAAGGAAGTCAAGAAAAGAAATCGTCATAATAAATGGTAGGGAAATCGATCAGGAATGGGGAAAAACATGCCAAAAAATGGTATGTAAGATACAAGATTCTCCCGTTTGATTTTAACGTAATACTTAAATAAATATATATATGCATATGTATACACATCACACACACACATACACACACACACACACACACATATAGTTAGACAGATAGATAAATATATATATTATATATATATATATGTATATATATATATATATATATATATATATATATATATATATATACATATATATATATATATATATATGCAGACACACTCACACAAATAGATGAATAAACACACACACATATCTATCAATATATCTATCTATCACTATATGATATATATATATATATATATATATATATATATATATATATATATATATATATATATATATATATATATATATATATATATATATATATATATATATATATATATATATAAATATAGATATATATCAGGGCATAAACCGAAAACCGCTAGAACCAATATTTTGGCGCAAATCTGCTGCCAACAATATGTCGGGGCTCTCCGCTGCTAACAATCAGTCAGAACAAATTACTTTCCAACTGGTGTTAAACATGTTCTTAAATGAATAAAAAATCAAATAAACAAGTAAATAAAAACAAATAAATAATAAGTCATAAATCCCTTTTAATAAAAATGCCTCTATCGGAAGATATCTATTTCGGGAATCCTTCAGGGAAGAAGAAGAAGAAGAAGAAAAAAAAAAAAAATCCTAAATAACCCTCCCAAAAAAAAGGGTAAATGCAGTTTGTTTATTCAATGTGGTCATTATTGAATATGGAAGTTATCTGAAAACACTAATTTTCAACAACAATTCACATTCATATATGTATGCGTATGTGTGTATGTATGTTTCTGTGTGTTTGTTTGTGTGTGTGTTTGTGTGCAGGTGTGTGTGTATGTGTGTGTGTGTACACATATCCATACATATATATTTATTCAAATATTTATGTTTCTGTGTGGGTGTATATGTGTGTATGTGTATGTGTGAGTGTGTGTAAATATACATTTTATGAAGAGTAGAAGTACACGAGGGCAAATACAAGGTGTGGACAACTGAAAAAACACAGTATACCAAGTAACAACGATAAACCACTATTAAAGGGAACTACGGAAAAAAAACATCGAATGTTAACAATATAAAAGTGTTTAGAAAAAAAAATCAGAAAAAATACAGTATCCTTGAAAAATTCAGGATCCGTTTGACGAGGAGAAATATGAAAATTGTTTGCCTACCTGAGACCTTTTTTTATATCGTGCAACTGATCTATACGATGTGGCAACCTCTTTCATAACTTGATTATAGTTGGAATAAAGCATCTGAATTTATGACAGCTGCGATGGTGTACAGTATCACAGCACACGCTGGCACCTGACACCTGTTAATCTAGCAGGAATAAAGCATGAAGGGATTGAGAGAGAGAGACAGGGCAAGAGAGAGAGAGAGAGAGAGAGAGAGAGAGAGAGAGAGAGAGAGAGAGAGAGAGAGAGAGAGAGAGAGAGAGAGAGAGAGAGAGAGAGAGAGAGAGAGAGAGAGAGAGAGAGAGAGAGAGAGAGAGAGAGAGAGAGAGAGAGAGAGACCACACATGCAAAAACTTGGAATCAGTCCAGATTCACTTCTTCTACGCACACACAGGTGGACGGGTCCCGCACAGGGTTGTAATCCAAGTACGTTTGCACACTGGCAGTGCTTCCTTAATCTTATTTCTTCTGCAAAGTAAGGCGCTCCTTCTTCACGCGCTTCTTGT
>NW_028234421.1:11448515-11458515 GCF_977035675.1 Penaeus japonicus | reverse complement strand
GTCTTTAACGCGAGAAAAGAAATTTATCTATGAATTTTCTGTCTTTTTACATTCCCTGCATTTTTCTCTTATTGTAAATTGGGTGTTCAACTGCACATACATAAATGCATGACGATGCAAACGCTCAGACACTAACACTCACACACAAGGACGCACAAAACACAAAGCAGTACACATAAAATCGCACACATACACTTACGGATTATACTTTCAATATGCAATGTTTGCTAGTGCAAGATAAGTGACACAAAATTCTTCTTTATGTCACCCATGATTACTGTCATACATCTCCCTCTATGACACAAACAATCCACCAATCATATCCGTATCAAGAGAACTGTTCAGAACGAAGAAGAAAGAAGAAGAGGAGGAAGGAAGGAGGGAGAGGAGGAGGAGGAGGAAGACGAAGAAGAAGAAGAAGAGGAGGTGGAAGAGGAGGTGGAAGAGGAGGAGGAAGAGGGGCGGATGAGGAAGAGGAGAAGGAGAAGGAAATGGGGTGGAGGAGAAAGAGATGGATGAGGAGGAAGAGGGATAGGGGTAGGAGGAGAGGGAAAAGGAGACGAAGGAGCAGAAAAAAGAGGAGGAGAAGAAGAGGAGAAAGAAGAATGGAGTATTATGGAAGATGAAAGAGGGACAAGGAGAATAAGTTCTAACCCCCAAAGTTATAGAAGCAGGAAAAAAGGTCAAAGAAAAAGAGGAATCAGAAATATAAGAATAAAAGGAACAAGGAAGAGAAGAAGAAATAAACATAGATTAAAGACGAAAGGATTCAGCAAAAGATAGAAAATGATAATAAGAAAAACACAATCAAATGTAAGAACAAGAAAATATAAAACAAAGAAATGCAAAATACTGAAGGAGTAGGATAAAGCAAGATAAAGAACAAGACAAATAACAAAAGAAGAAAAAAGAAAAAAGAAAATAACAAGAAAAAAAGAACATTCAAAAGCGAAATACAAACAACTAAAGAACAGCGAGATGTATAAGAACAAGAGCAAAAAGAAGGAAAAGGACAAAAAACAACAAAAAATAAGAAAAAAAACAAGAACAAAAAATATACAAGAACAAAAAGAGACAAAGGGCAAGAACAAGATCAAGGAATGAAAACAACAAAGAAACAAGAGAAAGAACAATACCAAAAATAACACAAAACAAAAGGAAGTAGAACAAGAACAACAAAGAGATCAATAACTAACAAAAAAAGAGAGGACAAAAAAAAAGGCAAAGAGAAAGAAAAAAAAGAAAAAAAAAATACAAAGAGAAAGAACAACTACAACAGAAACAAGAACAAGAAAACAAAAACGAAATCAACAGCGACCACGAGAAGCCACGAAATCACGAAACTTACGACAGAACATAACGTAGCATAGAAAGCCATTTTTAGCAATACCATATATCCGTATTGTGTATCGACATGCCAAGAAAATGCTGAGTATCTTGAGATTTGTGGCGAGACATTTTGTGTGCGAGCTGTATTTTTTTTTTCCGTTTTCTTTTTCTTTTTTTCTTTTTCGTTTCTTTTTCGTTTTTTTTTTTTTATTTGGTTTTGGCTGTTTTTTTTTTGTTTTTTTTGTGTGTTGTTCTTTCGCTTTGTGTAGATTTTTATTTTTTTTATCTTTTTGTTTCGGCCATTTTTAAAAGTCTATGTTTTTTTTTCTTGGGGGGGGGGTGGAGGTCCTTATGATTGCCTCTTCATTGCTACTAAAATTAGTGTTACGATCATCATCGTAGTATCATTCCCATCATCATCACATTTTTTTCGTCTATCCCCGCCATCACGACGTATATCGCGAGATCTCAGTGTAGCAATATAATGCATCAATGTCTCCTTCCACCGAAACTGCACAGTTCCTCTTCCAATTCTTCTTCATCCTCTTTATCTTCCTCTCCTCCTTCCTCTTCCCCTTTCGCTCCATCAACAACGCATGCAATCGCGTGTTCTCCCGCTGCGAGAAACGGGCAAACGATATCCGTTCGCTCTTTAAACGTTATATTCCTCGGATCCCCCACCCCCCTCTCGGTCCTCCCCTCCCCCCTTCCCCCCTGCTCTCCCCTCCCCCCTTTCCCTTCCCCTTGCCTTCCCCTTCCCCCATCACCCTGCTCTTCCCTCCCCTCTTCCCCCTCCCCTCCCCCCTTCCCCTGCCTTCCCCTTCCCTCCCTCCCCTCCCCCCCCCCCCCCATCCCCCTGCCTTCCCCTCCCCCCCCATCACCCTGCCCTCCCCTCCCCACTTCCCCCTGTCCATCCGCATGCGAATTGTTTGGGAATATTAACGCCTGCTTTTCCCAATAACAATGTTCTGGAGACTGGAGATGGACCGCTTGTCTTATTTCGGTTTCTGTGAGAAGTCAGTTGCCTTTTTTTCATGTTTTTTTTTTACTCCTTGTGTTTGCGTTTGTCTTTGCGCGGTGGCTGGAAAAAATAAACTCTTATTTTGATGGCATTCTGATTGTTTTCATTACAATAATGATGAGGAGAATGGTTACGTTATGACAATAGAAGTGGATGTAAAATCAACATTGGAGGTAAAGAATGATTCATGAATATTATCATTACTATTATTATCGTCATAAACTTTGATGATGATAATTAATGTCGATTTTTTTTTTCTTTTTCATTATCAATGTCTTTCATTTTTGTTCTTATTTATGAATCATCAGTATTTTAGTTATTGTATTTATTAACATCATCATCATTATTGCCAGTAATTCTTGAAATATAAGTATTCATCTCAATTCATATCAATCTAATGATTACCACTTATAAAACCTAATATTTTCCCTCCTTCCTTTAATTCTACGAAATATTTTTAATCATTTAATTATAATTGAAAAAAAAAAATGATATCCCTCCCCCCTCATATTTTTTTTTTTCTGAATCTGCCATGACATTAGCTTATCACTCGCAATCAACATTTATCACAAACTTAGATATAATCTCAATCACTAAATGAATATCGTCTTTTCCAAATATTCAAAACGATATAAGATAATGTATTCTCCACATTTAATAAGACGATAGGGATAATGATGATGATGCGAAGACAAAAAAAAAAAGAAAAAAAAAAAAATCCAATAATATTTTACAACCAGGCGGCCTATGCCTTGGTTGATGGCTCATAATTTTCTTTATATGTTGTTAGATATCTTTAATTGTTCAGCTTTAAATATGGCTCATTCAAAGGACAGATATAAAGCTGAGGCTAATTCATGTGGGCTAATGTTGTTAGAATCATTGTCAGTTATTGTTCTAAGAATAATGATTATGATAATGTTAACGATTATGAAAATGATAATTAATGATAATAGTTATATCAGTAATGTTTATTATGATAACAATAATGATAATGATGATGATAATAATGATGGTGATGATGATGATGATGACGATGATAATGATAACAAAAAATAATCATAATGATAAAAAGAAGGATAATGATAATCAAAATACTAGTAGTAATGATGACAATAATAGCATTCATGATAAAAATAATTCCTATAATTAACATGATCACTGCTACTACAAGAACACCATCATTATCATTAAAGTCACAATCATCATTGTTATCATTATCATCATCATAATCTTCAAAGCAGTTTCATCATTTTTTTTCCTTTTTTTACCATTAGTAGTATTTTGGTAATCATCCTCATTGTAAGAATAACGTCGATTTTAATCATCATTATTTATGGAAAATGTCATCGTCTATCTAATCAAATTGATCATTATCATAATCCCAATAAAAATTAGTATTTGTAATATGTTAGACTTGTGTGATAAATATTGCCCCAAAATTGTGTTTATCAGATTATCATGATAACTGTTGAGCTCATCATCATATTCTTATCATTCTTATCAGTTTCATCACCACTACTACTTTTATCATCAACATTGGCATTTCTGTCATATTAACAATAACTATCATATATATTGTTGTAGTTGCAGTAGCATTGTCATCATCATCATCATTATCATCATCATTATCATCATCATCATCATCATTATCATTATTATCATCATTATCATAATCATATTCATAATCATAATCTTAATCATCATCATCATTATCATTATCATCATCATCATCTTCATCATCATTATCATCATCATTATCATCATCATCGCCAATCATCAATCAGCAATCTTCAGTAGTAACACTATCACTAAAGATAACGATAACAATAACAGAAAATAACAAGGATGATGGAATGGATGATGATCATTATTTTGTTTTGTCATCATCATATTCATCATTACCTCTGTTATTAGCTGCATGAATTTCTATTAGGTTGATTATGTCTCTGTTATTATTGTTGTTGTTATTACTTTTATTCATATCCTGATGATCATCATGATAATTATTACTTTTATAATTGCTGATAATATTTTCGACACTTTAATCATATCATTATCATTAAAGTTAATATCACTATTCCCACTGCCTTAGTCACTGCTTACGAAATATAACCGACAGCTATTCAGTATTTTTACATAATTCATGGATATAACAATGTGCAAATTGAAAAATATGTCATGGATAGAAATGACAACTTTAAACTCCAACAAGAAGTGATATCTTTTTCAATTTTGAATGTATCGTTATTGCAGTCTTTACCCTTGAGTTATTTGTTATCTCATAAAGATGCATTTTCTTTGGTTAGCTCAGTGATATTAGCTGAGTTTTTGTGTCTGTTATCTGGACATCAATTTCGTTTCTCTACTTTTCTTTATATGAAAAATCTACTTTATTACTATTCATACTATCAATGATTATACTTTTGAAACTAGGAAAGAAAAAGAAAATAAATAAAAACATATTCTCATGAAATATGATCGATCTTAAAAACCAAAAGACGTCTCTCTTTAAGCCAGTTTTCTAAAAAATGTTGACGGCAAAATGCAGCATTTTTAGAGAAACGATGAAACCAAAACAGTTCTTGAGATGCCATTTTGGGAAGCTGAAGTGTTAAAACTTTCACAAGCGCCGGCAAGTATAAAATGAGACGGAGAGATAAAAAAAGAAGAAAAAAGAAAAGAAAAATAGAACAAAAAAGGCAAAAAAAAGTAAAAAAAAAAAAAAAGAAAAAAAGAAAAAAAAAAAAAAAGAGAATGCAAAATAGGTGTTCTTGGTGGTAAGTAGACGAGACACCACGGCATAAGGCGTTGTCATGGTGACAAAGAAGACAAAGTGCTTTTTCTTTGCGCAGAATATTGATTTACTTTTGTTGCAGGGGCATGAAAGGTCGCTTTCTTTCGGAATTAAATTCATATATTTGCGTAGGCTGTATGTGTGGGATGTAATAATGTAAATACATGCTGTACAAATGAATGCATTTTATATCTATATGTGAATCTATATAATTTTTATTTACCCTTGAATCTGTTCATATATCACTCTATGTAATTAATTCTAATTATCCATACATTTAACTATCTGTCTACCATGTATATATAGTTAGTTGTCTATCTATCTGATTATTCATAAATGCTATCTGTCGATCCATCTATATACTTAGCTATCTATCTATCCATCCATTTGCCTATCTACACACTTAACTGTCCTACTTGTTCGGGGCTAAACCTTTACTTTCGGTCGTATCATTATATTCGAAAGCGAAACAAAAACAAACAAAACAATAAAAGAATAAAAAGAAAAAGGAAAAGGTAAGAATAGTTTTTTTTCTTACACATTTTACACAATTTCCCAAAAGAGGAACATTTTCTAGTTTCGTAAGAGCTGTACTCTCACGCCAACTAACTTTCATGATGAATTATATACGTACAAAAGGAATTTCGCACCCCGAGGCTAACTTTTGTGTTTTAAACTTCTTTAGTAATTAGTATAAATGATAGTAGTAATAATGATAATGATAATAATAATGACCATAATAATAATAATGATAATGATAATAATAATGATGATAATAATAACAATAATAATAATAATGATAATAATAATAACAATGATAAAACACTCTCAAAGCCTACACCTACAGAAATATCTAACATAAATCTCACTTTAAGATTAAGAAAGAGAGAAACAGATAGAAAACAGACAAGAAGAATTGTTAACTTAATAAATAGTCTCATTGTACTGGGTAGCATGATAGCCCTGGAACGGCTTAAGGCACAACTGAATGGAATGCGGCTTCCAGTTAACAATAACACCTAATGATGCAAAGTTGTTATTACTTACGAGAGGACTACTAGGCTTTAGGTAGTCCGATAAAGTATATGAGATATAAGAAAACAACAATTATCCTTCCTCATTTTTTTTTTTTTTTTTGGTCCATTGGAATAGTCAACTATCAAGGACTAAGTTTAATCTGAGGTGTTTAAGGTGGCTGATATTCAAATGTATATACTAATGGAGATAGATTGATGGATAGATAGGCACAGGGTTGGAAGACCGGTAAAAGGATGAATGATGAATAAACAGCATGGTTAGAATAAGAAATATAGATTGTTTATCTACGTTTTCCGTTATTTCATTTTGCCATGCACACACACACACACACACACACACACACACACACACACACACACACACACACACACACACACACACACACACACACACAACACACACACACACCCACACCCACACACACACACACACACACACACACACACCCACACACACACACACACACACACACACACACACACACACACACACACACACACACACACACACACACACACACACACACACATATATATATATATAGTATATGTATATGTATATACATATATGTATATATATATATATATATATATATATATATATATGTTTGTGTGTGTGTGTGTGTGTGTGTGTGTGTGTGTGTGTGTTAATAGATAAGTGTGTATATATTGTATAATATATATATATATATATATATATATATATATATATATATATATATATATATATATATATATATATATATATATTTGTGTATATATGAGGGAGAGGGTAAAGGTTAATTATCATCTATCAGCTCAAAAGCCAATTAAGCGATTCAGTGATTACGTTTGGAGAATTATGAAACAAGTTTATAGTCACACTCGGAATACAGAATATTTTACGCAAAAGTACAGAAGGCTTTCAAAGAGCAATCGTTTAATACAACAGCAGCACTTAACATGGTAATATCTGCCTAAGATTCTGCCTAAGTCAACTGAAAAAGATGGAGGGGAAAGAAGAGGAATGGCAAAGGGAAGGAGAAGGAGGAAGATAAGGAAAAGACGGAGAAGGAAGAGAAGAGGAATAGTAATGATAATAATGATAATGATAATGATAATGAAAATACGAAAAGAAATAGAAGTAGAAGAAGGATGAAATGGAAAAGAAGGAGGAGGAGGAGGAGGAGAAGGAGAAGTAAAAGAAGGGGAAGAAAAAGAAGAAGGAGAAGAAGAAGAAGTAAGGGAAGAGGAAGAGGAAGGAAGATAGTTATGATAATGAAAATAATGATATGATAACGACGAGGAAGATGATGACGATGATATTTGATAATGATAGTGACAGTGATAGTGATAGTACTAGTAATAGTAATGGTGAGAATGGGAGTGAGAGGAAGAGTGAGATTATAATGATGATAACCATGATGGCGATGATAATTATAATGAGGATAATGATACTTAAAATAAGGATAAAAACAATAATGACAATGATAAAGATAATGATATTAACAATAATAAGTATAACATTGATAATAATGATAAAAAGAAGACGAAGAGGACAGGTAGATATACAAATAAAAACACGAGAATCAAAAGAGGAAAATGATAAGCAAGAAGCAAAATGAAGAAGTGAAAGAAAGAGAAAAAGACTATGACAAATTGAAGTCATATCTTAACACCGTTTTCAACTTGGACCTTGTAAGTCACTTTCCTCTTCAATCTTTTAACAAAGGCTACACTCAGTATTTCTTTAGTGTGATTATCCCTATTTTTTATCATCATCATCATTACCGTCATCATCGTCATCATTATCGTCATCATCATCATAAAAATCATAAAAATAATTCTTGTCATCATGTTACTGATATCATTATCATAAGTTATCTTTATGATCATCATTATTATTGTCATTATTATCATTATCATTAACATTATTATCTTTATCATTTGCATCATTATCATTACCATTGTTATCATGATCATCATAATTATCATTAGTTTTACTATTATTACTATTACCCTCATCAGTATCATCCCCATTATTACTATCATCATCAATTAATCTGTAACACCCAATTTAATTAATCTATACAAACTCCATCACCGGCGCTTTTGAATCGAGAGCATGTGACCCCATAGTTAAAAAACAACAAGCGTGACGCAAGCAATGACAAGCCTCTTATCAACTTAATGATCCTGAAAAATACTTGATGAACACCCAGGCACAAACCGGGGGATGAGAAGTGTAACCATCAGTCGCATTCGTACGTACAGGGATTGGCTTTTATTGCACTTATCTTATTTTGGTAAATATTAGGGAAAGGAAGATATGAATTGGGTATATATGAAGGTATCAAATCAGATGTAGATGATTAAATAAGGTTGATATTGTTCACGTGGAATGGATATTTCCAAAAACAGTAGGAGCCTTTTGGTTATGATGTTTTGCTTGATAACCATTTTAAGCAACTGTAACACTTTATGAATAGTAGTTTGCATGTTGCACATTTCCTTTCCAATGCTACCTCACAAATGAACATATTGCAATCAGAGAACTTCAAAATCGTATTCCTTTTACATCTGAACTGTCTACAAGGTGGCACATGATTACTTGGAAATCAACGTGATTGATATCGTCAGTCTATTTTGATAAATATTCAAGCTATCAATTCATTAACATTTTTCATATAGATATACAAAAAGCCTTACACGTTCATAACTATGTTCCAAATAAAAATCTTGTACAGAACACTAGTAAGAATGCACATAAACCAACAACATTTTTAAAATCATTATTCCTTCCCTTACTTAAGTATCTTACAGGGATATCTCAAGAATTTAAACTACATAGGCAATATGCAAATAAAAGGTATCTCAAAAATTTACTTCATGCAAATCACGTACGCAATATGCAAATAAGAGGTTTCTCGATAATTTACTGCATGTAAATTACATGGGTAGTATGCACGAAATTGCATCAAAGACAGTAGCAGGAAGGTGACGGTGATAGAGGACAAACCAGTACAATCACAAACCGTAGATATATCACCACAACCTTAGTAAACACAGTTGAATGATTACAGGAACTCGACCTTAAATCCATCCATCTTTGATCCTGTTGACACATCTCTCGTACCTCCGCAGCTTCTTTGTCGTCCTGAAATGTCTCGCTTCGGGGATTTACAGATCAGCTTGATTAAGTGGTCTTCAGGCTTCTTGAAGATCGTTGTCACGTCGGCTTTGATCTGCAATGGCATTTAGAATTTTGCTTTCCGAGGATGGCTGTCGGTTTGGTTCTTTTAGCTTGTATTTTTTTTATCTTGTATTTTTTTTATCTTGTATTTGTTTCAGCTGAATTACCTATCTAATATCTTGCGTACATCTTTGTGGAGGGGAGCTGTGATTGCAAAATCAATAAAAGTACTGACGAAGGCAAACTCTTGTTGAAGTTAATTCTAAATTGGATTTGTATTTCGACGAATTTCCTCTCTAGGGCCAGAAATACACAGGAAAATATTCAACACAAAAGTTATACATTTACCTGTATTGAATGACTTTCTCCGTCCTTACATGGAGAAGCGATAACAAGATAACCGAAATGGTTTTGCAGGAAATCGGATAACCATTAGATAGCCTATTGCAAGTCTTAAGGCTTTTGGGGAAATTGCAGGAAGTCTTGCTCCAGACAAAAACCAGCGCATGGAAAAAGAAAATAAATGAATTGGAAGAAAAACAGCTGGAACTTTAACTCGGCAGTTACTCCTTGATTTTAGGGCTTAAGTCCCCCCTTCACATCCCCCCCCTCTACTAAAAAGATAAAAATAAAATTTACTACTG
>NW_028234421.1:11406015-11408515 GCF_977035675.1 Penaeus japonicus | reverse complement strand
CACATTCCGGATATCTAAACTTATCCTATTGTCTCTTGAAGGAACTTGCGAAGTCCTCCGAGGAAAAGATTTCCATTATTTTGTCTCTCCTTGTTTGATTCTTCCGATGAAAGTGTGGGAAGTGAATCGATGGATTTTGCTCGCTTTTAAGATGCAACGTTGCGCGCCTTCCGTCTTGGTTTGCGATAAGGAAATCGTCTTCGCCATTTGCTCTGCATTGTCGCTTTTTCTTTCGTGTAGGTATGGGATACTGTGTGTGTGTGTGTGTATATATATATATATATATATATATATATATATATATATATATATATATATATATATATATATATTGTTATTGTTGTAATTGTTATCAATCATGATAGTATTACTGCTGCTGATAAAGTTATTGGCATTGCTATCATTATCATAATCATTGTTATCGTTTACTATTATCATAACATAATCCCCAGCTTTTATTCTTTTTCTTGTTCTTCTGAAGATCACTATCTCCATTATCAATGTTATTCCAGTATCATCTTTATCACCATTACTCTAGCAGCATCTTTACCAACCAGCATTTCGTTTATCGACTTTCTATCAAACCATTTAAACTGGACAATTCTTGCCCTTTTGCTCCTCGGATCGCTGGCGTCTCCATCCGGCATCGACTCAGTGACCCCCCCCCCCACACACCTCCCCCCCTCCCCCTCCCCCCCAAAAAAAAACATTGGTCGAAGCCTTTGATCTAATCATATCTGCCATGAAGTCTCTCATGGTTCACAGGATGCCGTCTGTGTGCAATGATCCGGAAGGGAGAGAGAAAACAATATTACGGGATAGTACTAAAATACTTGAAGAGAGGAAACGTTGTGGGGAAATTTGAACATGAAGGTATGAACAGAACGAGAAGAACTGACATATGTAGGATGAAAATAAGATGTCTAAACAAACAAACGAAAAAAAAAAAACGAACATGATACAAAGAGAACAAAATATAATGACACAAAAGACAAGAGAAAGAAAAAAATGCAAGGATATAGAAGCGAACAAAACGATAACACAACAAAACAAGCAACAGCAGCAAAAATAAACCACAGCAAAGATACAACAACACGAAAAAAAACAACAACAACAATATCACATTTTTTCGGGGATGAACAAAAATACAGTCATTTTTCTCCATCATATCCTCAATGCTGCTTCCTCAGCTCAGCCGGGGACGCGTGAGAGAGAAGCTTAACAAGATCATTTCTATGCTATGAGATCCATTCGTCAGAGGAAAACAAAATCATTAGTTGTTGTTGTTTTTTTTCCTGTGTACGTTGTCTTTTCATTATTTTTCTTCATGACTTTTCTGTTGTTGTTTTGTCGGTTGTTAGTGCCTAGTTTTGTGTTAGAACGTTTTTGTTTTGAGTGTTATAACTTGGGGTCATGATACGAGAATGGTGGTTATATAAAATGTGATCATTAAACAAAAAAATATAACTTTCTTCTTTAATCCTTCATAAATGAATACAACTAACAATTAAAAGTATTCATCCGTGCACGATTACAGTTCGCTTTTGCCTAACATTTGAAATTTTACAAATAAAACGTTCATCAAAGGTTTCCACTGTTTCAGACAAGGCTGTACTTTGCTTCACATTAACAAAAGACCATAAGGCGTTTGCTTGGCATAAACAGAGCGTATTGGACCCTTCCCCTCTCACAAACAATTATCTTTTTTGTCTTTATCATAAGTGACTAATCAACTTCATAATTACATTTCACCAACATTATGTCTCTCACGTGTGCTATGGTCTCTCGTAATCTTATTTACATAGCGAAAAAAAGTGAATGAAATATCCATAAAAACGAGAGAGGGAGAGGGAAAAAAATGTTAATGACATTAACTGAATACTGGTCTACGTTAAGTTCAACTTTGTTCGATATTTTCCCATTTGTATTACAGTATTTATTTCTCTTTATTTTTCTTTTCTCTATATTTTCATTTTTTGAATTGCTTTATCTTATTACATTTTTTTATACTCTATAGTAATTAACCATGTTTTGCCTCCCCCTTTCGCTCTTTCATATCACCTCTTCCTACTTTTTGTCTACCTGTCTGATGCTCTCTCTCTCTTTCTTTCTCTCTCTCTCTCTCTCTCTCTCTCTCTCTCTCTCTCTCTCTCTCTCTCTCTCTCTCTCTCTCTCTCTCTCTCTCTCTCTCTCTCTCTCTCTCTCTCTCTCCCTCTCTCTCTCTCTCTCTCTCTCTCTCTCTGTGTGTCTCCCTCTCCCTCTCTCTCTCTCTCTCTCTCTCTCTCTCTCTCTCTCTCTCTCTCTCTCTCTCTCTCCCTCTCTCTCTCTCTCTCTCTCTCACACACGCACTCACTTTATCGCTCTTTCTTTCACTCTCTCTCACCCTCTTTCTCTCTCAAACACACACACACACACTCTCTCTTTCTTTTACTCTCTCTCTATCTCTTTTCTCTCGCATTCTCCTCCACCTGGTCCTCTTCCCCTGCCCCCCTGCCCCCCT
>NW_028234421.1:11391015-11396015 GCF_977035675.1 Penaeus japonicus | reverse complement strand
TATTATGATCATTATCATTATTGTCATCATTGCTATTATTATTATTATTATTATCATTATTGTTATCATTATTGTTATTATCATTATTATTATTATCATCATCACTGTTATCATTATTAGTACTATTGTTATTACTATCATTAATAATATAATTTCATATCATTAATATCATCATCATTACCATTATCACTATTATTGGATTATTGTTATTCTAATCGCTATTATCATTATCATTCTTATCATTGATATGATTTTTTATCATTATCATTATCATTATTACTGTTATTATCATTACCTTTGTTATCATCATTATTATCATTACTATATTATTATCATAATTACTATTATTATTATCATTACTATCATTATCATAATGATCATTATCGTCGTGATGATGACAATAATGAGTATTATCATTACTATTATTATTATTATTATTAGTAGTAGTAGTAGAAGCAGTAGTAGTAGTAGTATCATTATCATTATTATCATCATTATTATCATTATTATAATCATTGAAAATATCATTACCATATTAATATTGTTGTTATTGACATTATGATTATTATCATAAAATCATTATCACTCTTATTATCATTATTCTTATCATATCATTACTATCATTATTATCATTATCCTCATTATTGTTCTTTGCAAAACTATCATTATTATTATAATTGTTAATATTATCTTTATTACCATTATTGTTATCATTTATTTTATCATTATCATCATTATCAGTATCATTGTTCTCATTATCATTGTCTTAATTATCATTACTATTCCTTGTTATCATTATCATTATTGTTATCATTATTATTATCATAATCAACATATACTTTAGATTGTTATTTGATTAGATGTTCAATTAAGAATAAAGAATATAGTGATTATACAAACTTAAAAGAATATAAAGAAAAAGTTGACTATAGTAAATACATAGTTGGTTACGACACCTGTCTTTGAAGGAGTTTTTGTTTGTTTGTTTGTTTTGTTATTCAATGTTACAAAAAATATTTTTCAAAAAGTATGATTTTTTCACTAATTGTGAGTGTATTATAGATTATTCACCCTAAACCACCCCTGACCTTAAGTGACCTTTAGAGTAAACGTTAACCGTTGATTAGAGTTGTGTGACCTTATTAATTGTTGACCCCTCAGCATATGATTTCTACATTTATGGAAAAAAATAATTGATAATAAAGGAAATGTACATAGATATAAAGATTATGTTAATAGGCCACTATCCAGAAGAGGAGAGAAGGAGGAAAGGTAAAGAGAGAGAGAAAAAAAAGACAAAAGAATTACCATGATGAAAAGACGAATAAAGTATATATCTAATAAATAACAAAAATTATATTGATTATGGAAGCTAACGATTCTAATGGAAAGAAACTGAAGAATCCGTGTATTCTGTAATTATCTTTCATCTAATTACATAAATGATTAACAACCTTCACAAGATACACGATTCATCAAGACTTATATTTTACAAAGATTTTCCGTCGACACTGCTACATATAAGGTTTCAATATTTAAAAAAGAATCAGTTTACATATTCCAAAATCTGATGATTATCAATGAACGAATCAAATGTCAGTTGCAACACGAGTTAATTAATTATCAGGAGGATATACATTAATAATCTTTTAATGAAACGGAAAGGGAAATAATAAAAAAAAATCCTTTTCATACACGCAACAAAGTTATTATGAATTTGATTTGTTATAGTAAATGGGAGCGATAGTCATGATGATGATGATGATGATGATGATAATGATAATGATAATGATAATGATAATGATAATGATAATGATAATGGTAATGGTGATGACGATGATGATAATGGTAATAGTGCTGATAATGGTGATGATAATGATAATGATGATGACGATGATGATAATGATAATGATGATGGTAATGGTGATGATAATGATAATGGTAATGATGATGACGATGATGATAATGATGATAATGATGATAATGATGATGGTAATGGTGATGATAATGATAATGGTAATGATGATGACGATGATGATAATAATAATGATGATGGTAATGGTAATGGTGATGATAATGATAATGGTAATGATGACAATGATGATAATGATAATGGTAATGATGATGACAATGATGATAATGATGATGGTAATGGTAATGGTGATGATAATGATAATGGTAATGATGATGACGATGATGATAATGATAATGATAATGGTGATGATAATGATAATGGTAATGATGAGGACGATGGTGATAATGATGATAATGATAATGGTATTGGTAATGGTGCTGATAAGGGTGATGACAATTATAATGGTATTGATGATGACGATGATGATAATGATGATGATAAAGAAAATCATAATGATGATGATAATGATAAGGATAATGATAATGATGATGCCTATAGTGATTACAATTATGATAATATTAATGTTTCTGTTTCTGTTGATAATGAGGATGATAATGTTGATTATGGCGATGAATAATAACAAAAAATTACCGATGATTTTGATTACAGTTATTATGAAAATGATAATGAAAGTAACGATAATAGCGATGATGATGATTAAAGAAAACAATACTAATAGAGAATCATTATGATTATACAATCATTGTTACTCCTGTAATTGATAATCATGTTAATGATGAATGATGAAATTAGAAATGATAGATATAGCAACGAAGAATATATTGTAATTAGAAAAAAAAAACAGAAAAAAAGACAAGAAACTAGAATAAAAGAATAAAAACGGAAATTAAGAGGAAGATCGAGAAGGATATAGAAAAAAAACGAATAACAAAAAAACAAAAACGAAAGAGAACAGAAATACACGAATAAAACACAGAAAATGAAAAAAACAAAACAAGAGAAAGAAGAAGCAAAGAATAAAAAGAAAGTGTTAAAAAGAGTCGAAAAGAAATTGCAAAATCTTGTCAGCCGCAAAACTTTACAAAATCTCTAAGAGACAAAAGGGCTGACGATTGATTTGTAAACTACTTGGGTCTTTGGTGAGATGGAAAGCTAGTTTGATTCTTAAGGGTTGTTTGGTGTGTGTGTGGGTGTGTGTGTGTTTATGTGTGGGGGTGTGTGAGAGAGAGAGAGAGAGAGAGAGAGAAAGAGAGAGAGAGAGAGAGAGAGAGAGAGAGAGAGAGAGAGAGAGAGAGAGAGAGAGAGAGAGAGAGAGAGAGAGAGAGAGAGAGAAAGAGAAAGTAGAGAGAATATCTTATTCATTATGCATATTTGTGAATGTGTCATGGTGTATGGTTTGTAGAGATTGTAACAATGACCTGATAGTTAGACACTAAACAGAATTGCTTTTGTCTCTCTTACCATCCGCAAAATCTACAGACTCATCTGCGCCAACTGCTGAATAAACGCATCATTCACTCCTTATCCCTCGCTCATCTCCAGTCTCACATTCTGGAGTATGCAGCCTCCGGCTCACTCCTTCCAGTGCCTTCCGCGACAGCTTCACTCTCGGAAGAAACAAGTAGTCACGTACCGTCTTCACCAATATAATGAAATCGGCACGTAGCTCCTGGACAGCATTCCTTTAAGTTGCAAATCTCTCGTTGAATAACTGCTTTGCAAGGGTGTGGGTTTAGGTAGCTTGGTTCTTGTGTTCCCTGGTCTCTAACCAAGCCCAGTCTAACCTAAATTAAGGTTGGATCTAACCCTGACCTAACCTAAGACTGGGGAACATCAGAAGAGGCAGAATCTTAAGAAGAAACCACGAGAGTATTGACCTAAGTACAGAAGCTAAAGACAGGATAAAAACGTTATCTAACTATTGCTATTATGAAAATAATGTCGTACATTCTGACTATAAGGATCACACTATTATTCCCGTACGTGACTGACTTTACTATAAACTTGATCAATTTCTGTGCAGTCTTTAAGCTGGGGACTCGACAGTCAAACAGTACAATTGATTCTATCGCTCCAATTTCCGAGTCAATCTATCCAGAAATGTGTAGCGCTGACCAGCCGAATTTGCGGCCGAGATAGAGTTGCAAATGTCAGAACATATTGTTAGAAAACTAATTCTTCAAGCATTTAGACGATGAGGAAATAAGTTATTTTTTTCGCGGTTTGGTTGGAAGGAGGCTCAAGAATAGATGGAGAAGAAAAAGAAAAAAAAAGAGCGAAAAGAAAGAAAAAAAAAATCACATAAAAGAAAAATGATGACTCATCCTATCGGATAATATACAAATTGCTGGAATGTGACCTATCGGATGTACCCCAATATGGGATATCTTAGAAGCATCTCCATAAAGAAATTGGTGGTATTTATAATCGTGGTAGTCGAGAAGATGATGGAATATGATACCAATATCACCATTAAGAATAATGTAACTGAAATAACAAAAATGAATGAGAATTAAACATAATGCAACTATTTCCGATTAAACATTATCCGTCATAATGATATTAATAACAATAGCGATTTCATTATTGATATCTGATATTGCATTGACTGAAATTCGTTATAACTAATCATAAACTTTTGATAGATCTAATGATTTATGTAGTTAGATGGCATTTCTATAAGTAGAGATGGAAAATATATCAATAGACTAGTTTCACGAACACTTATCTGGGCCTAAACCTCTGGTCTATTTGTTGCTATATAAACTTCTTCCTTTGACATCCAATTAGATGAAAAAAGTCCACATCATGATAAAGTTGAATGGAAAACTATCCTCTTAATAATTGAGTCTCTCCTTACTTTTATCCCTAAACCAAGAGGCAGGAAATTAGAAAAAAAAGACTAAAGGGCAAGATATAAATCATTTTACATATCTTGTTTATGAACATTATGTTTTTTTTGTTTTTTTTTGTTTTTTTTTTCTTACGACCGAGTTTTATATTATGCCTCTGGAGAGCTAAGGCCCTCTAGGAGAAGAATCATATGTGGGGCATGATTCTTTGAGGTCTCGTAGTATATAAGGAAATGAAGAAAACAGAAAAAAAGCTATGATAAACAGTGAAT
>NW_028234421.1:11373515-11376015 GCF_977035675.1 Penaeus japonicus | reverse complement strand
GCTTTCTTTGATAAAGGTTTTGATTACTTCATGAATTTAGAAATAAAATGGAAAAGAGGAAGGAGGAATCTTCACACGGGATGGAAAAAAAAAAAAATATATATATATATAATAATAATAATAATAAAAACGGAAAAGCAAAGCGATCAGAGAGTGTTTTTCGTTGAATCTAAAACGAGCGCCATGATTCTCTTCAAAGTTCCTAACCAAACTTTGTTAGCAGTCTAAGTCTTCCAACAGTAATGAAAAAGCCTCCTAAATACATCAGACAAAAGAGATATGCAAATGAGCAAACACTGACGTCGTGATGATCGGATACAATGCTCTTGATTCCAGAAGCAACGCCTCTTTCAAATTATGATAAGGGGAAATTTGCGATCGGCTGTGGTAATCGCCTTAATTAAGTGGAAGCTTTAAGCGGAAATCAGAACAGAGTGGTTGATCACATACCTCGACTATCAAATTTCTCTTATGTTTAGTGATGATATGATGATGTAGCATAATCAACGCAAATTTCCCCACCGTATGTTATCAGTGAATTAGTTCAACGAGAGGCCTTTCCCAGGAACAAAAGAAAAAAAAAAAAAAAAAAAAAAAAAAATCGTATTGATCTAATCCAACTCTAAAAGAGGACACATTATTGTTCTAATATTCTCTCCATATTTTCGAGGTTTGTGGATTATGCAAAGCTATTGTTCCGGTTTCCTTTCAATCTCGACAACTAATTTCAAGCAAAAGATAGATAACAAAGCACAATTACAGCCCGTGGAATGGTTGATGACCAGGAGAGGGAAGAATAGACTCATCTATCTTTGTATCATCAACATTATCTCCATCTTCTCCTTCCCTTTCTTCTTCTTGGTTGACGACTAAGGTGGGGTAGGGTTGACACGTGTCATCTGTCATCTTTCTTCTTCATCCCTTCCTCCTCCTCTTCCTCCTTCTCCTTCATCTTCTACTCTCATCCTTCTTCGTCTTCTTCTTCTTCACATTTTCAAGAAATTGAGTGTCACAAAAAAAAAAAAAAAAAAAAAAAAAAAAAAAAAAAAAAAACTTCTTCGAGCTTCGTCTGTGTTGCTGAAGAGACAAGAAGTCCTTTCTGCGTGTTGCGTGTTGACGGCTGTGCGTGAGGAGATTGATGAGGTGCGCTCGGGTGTGTGATACCTGGTCGCAGTGACTGAGGGATTGGCACAAAATTAGGTTGCTGATTTGGTTCTGAATAAAGCTTTCTTTACTAGATATATCGCTCACATAAACGCATGCATACATCAATTGCGATAGATAGAAAGTTAAATAGATAGATAGATAGTTTGTGTGTAGATGTGTGTTTGCTTGTTTGTGTTTGTGCGTGTTTCTGTATGTGAGTGTGTGTCTATGTGTGTGTGATTGTGTATTTGTCTGTGTGTATGTGTGTGTGATTGTGTATTTGTCTGTGTGTATGTGTGTATAAACACACGTATTTGTATCAAAAACCAGCAAAATCTCTCCTTTCACCCACGCCTCTCGCGTTCACTTCCAGATCCCCATCCATCTGTTCTTATCTATCGCCCTCCTTCTCTTTCATCCTCTCTCTCCCTTCCTCCCTCCTCCCCCCTCTCCTCCCCCCTCCCTCCAGTGCATCTCTCTAGCCAATGGTCGGCGTCTTCGTAAATTTCGCGGGTCTTTCCCCTTACAAAATTCACGAGCGTCGAGTCCACCTAAAGTTTGTTTATTGTGTATTTAATGTCTCACGTTTTTGTGATCTTTAATTGAGGGAGACGGACGGGGGAGAAGGAGAGGAAAGGGAAGGGTTGGAGGAAGAATGGGAGGAGGGGGGTAGGGGTAGGGGGTAGGGAGGTTGGATAAAGTGAGGGTAACTGCTTTATTGATTATAATGGTAAACTTGCTATTGCTTATGACAGTGATGATGACGATGATGAAAAAGAAACAGCATATGAAGGCATTGGTAGAAGGATCAAAGGAGAGATAGATAGATAGAGAGAGAGTAAGAGAGAGAGAAAGAGAGAGAGAGAGAGAGAGAGAGAGAGAGAGAGAGAGAGAGAGAGAGAGAGAGAGAGAGAGAGAGAGAAACTGAGAGAGAGAAACTGAGAGAGAGAGAAAGAGAGAGAGAGAAAGAGAGAGAGAGTATGAGAGAGAGAGAGAGTAAGAGAGAGAAAGGAAGAAAGAGAGAGAGAGAAAGAGTAGGAGAAAGAGAGGGAGAAAGAGAGAGAAAGAGAGAGAGAGTAAGAGAGAGAAAGGAAGAAAGAGAGAAAGAGAAAGAGTAAGAGAGAGAGAGAGAGAGAAAGACAGAAAGAGTAAGAAAGAGAGAGAGAAAGAGAGAAACCGAATCTCACAAACCCCAACCAATATCAAAGATTATCAAGCCCCCATCTACACTTAACGACACATGTCACAATGTCATCCCGAAGGATCTTTAATCATGGGCGAAAATTCCTCCAGTAATAATACCCAACGCAAGAGCTTGTCCCAATGCGTGACATCTTGACATTCACGTCTAGCG
>NW_028234421.1:11348515-11351015 GCF_977035675.1 Penaeus japonicus | reverse complement strand
CTACAATTTTTATTTTCATTTCCTCACTCTTCCTCCTAAAAAAAAAAAAAAAAAAAAAAAAAAAAAAAAAAAAAAAAAAAAAAAAAAACATCTCCGCTATGCCTAAAGGCCCTGTTATGTAATTGTGTCATCTGCTTTCTCCTTTCTTCTTATTCTTTCCCCCTTTTTATTCTTCTCTGTGCTGTAGCAAGAGGCACAGTGCCATGAGAGGCTCATCTGCTGTAAGTTAGTTTTCTTCCAAGAATTCGATACTCGCAACATCTTTTCGAAATGATTTCTTAGTCTTCTAGTTTCTCTTCTAGAGAAACTAAAAAAATGAAGAAGTAAATAAACGAAAATCAGTGTAGTAGATTAGATGATGAATTGAAGGAAAGAGTTGATGTTCAAACTGGTTAGATTGATGTTTAATGAAATATCTCCCATCTGTAATTATATTCAGATTATTTAATCAAGAACAACAACGGCAACAAGGAAGTGAACAAAAAATCTATCAAATATATGAAATGGTTAACTGAATAAAATGTTCAAGCTAATTATCAACTCAATATTAATTACTTCCACTACATCAATTTAATGCATCATTAAAATATTGTCATCTGTCCAGTGTTTCATTTCTGTTTTTTTCGTCTTCTTGAGGTGTTAACATTATCATTATTATAATTACTATTATCATCATCAATAACATTATCCTTATCATTATTATCGTTATCCTTATCAGCATTATTATCATCATCTTTACTATCACTTCTATCATCATCATTCTTATCATTATTACTATTGACATCATTACTATCATCATAATTATCATCATAATTACCATCCTCATTATCATTACTATCCATTCATCTAATCATTTTATTTCATCAATTCTTTATATTCATTTTTTTTTATGCCATCCGTGTATATATCTATATCTATCTATCTATCTATCTATCTATCTATCTATCTATCTATATACATATCAGACTATATCCTATCTCCATCCTCTCTCCATTTCTGAAATTCATCCTCACGCCTTTTGTCATGTTGAACAATTCTTTGATTATTGGGGCGCGAGAACCTCTTTGTATGACAGGAGGGGGGGGATGAGGGGAGGGAAGGGAGAAGAGAGGGTGGGAGGGTGTCACAAACAGGAAGAGATATAGATTGATAGATACGTCGAGATAGATAGATAGATAGATAGATAGATCAATAAGTAGTTTGATAGTTGGAAAGATAGACAGATAAATTAATAGATAAATAGATGGATAGATGAATAGATAGATACATACGTACATACATAGAGAGGGTGAGTGAGTGAGAGGATGAGCAAGAGAAAAAAAGAAAAAGAGAAAGATAGAGATAGAAAAAGAAAAAGAAAGAGAAAGATATGAAGAGAAAAAAAATACAGATAAAGAAAGAGAGGAAGAGGAAGAGAAAAAGGGAAGAGAGAGAGAGAGAGAGAGAGAGAGAGAGAGAGAGAGAGAGAGAGAGAAAGAGAAAGAGAGAGAGAAAGAGAAAGAGAAAGAGAGAGAGAAGAAAGAGAGAGAGAAAGAGAAAGAGAGAGCAGTAGACAAATACAACGAAACACAAAGAATTGCAAATAACAATATACACCAAATGATACAAAATACAAAATAACAAAAAAACAACAACAAACAAACCAATAATACCAAAATATACAAATCAACAAACAATAGCCCTCCATAACCCCCCTCCCCCCTCCCCCCCTCGAAGCCAAGTAAAACCCATTAGCTAAACGCCATTAATCCCCCTTGTTGTCACAGACCAGCAAGATCCCCGATTAAGAAGGATAATCGCTTTATTCCATAACACTAGATGTGTGAGGGATATTTCTACCTTTACCTTTTACGTGTTTCGTATTTATTGATTCTTTCATTTACTTATTTGTTTCGTTTTAAGGTATTTCGATGTGATAATGGGTGATTTCTAGATTGGAACCTATTGTTTGACATTATTAATTTTATGTTTACGTGAAATAGTGTGTTCTTATCCACACTGATACTATTAATGTGTTACATGATGATAAGAAATACAATTTTGACCATAGTAATAGCGATTTTGATTGATGGGATGAAGATGTAATTCTTATAGTAGTGGTAATGATGGCTCTAATAACAATAATGACGGAGATTATGCTATTGATAATCTTAACATAAATGCCAAGAATGATACTGTTTAGGAAAATTTGTTATCATTTATTATTATTGTTATCATTTTCATTCTCTTTATCATCATTATCTTTGTCTCCTTATAATTTTTAAAATAACCATCATCATTAATATTATCATTAACAATATTATCATTATCATTATTATCATCATTATTATTGTTATCATTATCATTATCATTATTATTATAATTATTATTACTACCATTTCTATTATCATAATCCTTATCATCATTATTACCATTACTATCATTATCCTTACTATCATTGATACTTTTTTATCATTATTATCATTATTTTTATCACATCAATAATATTACTATCATTATC
>NW_028234421.1:11321015-11326015 GCF_977035675.1 Penaeus japonicus | reverse complement strand
CATTTACTTAATAGTCTCATATGTGAGTCCACAGCATATATAGTCACGGATGCATGTGGGGGTGCTGAAGGGTTCCGCTTATCCCTGTATTTGCTAATGTAATTATATACTATTACTTGTACAATGGCGCGTGACCCTTCTGGCTGGTGTAAAATGTGCTTCATTTTCTTCCTTCGTCCTCTTCCTTGCGGTTCTTTAGTTTTTGTGTTGCTTTCTCTCTCTTTCTCTTTCTTTCTCTCTCTCTCTCTCTCTCTCTCTCTCTCTCTCTATCTTTCTCTTTCTCTTTTTCTTTCTCTCTCTCTCTCTCACTTTCTCTCTCTCTCTCTCTCTCTCTCTCTATCTCTATCTCTATCTCTATCTCTATCTCTATCTCTCTCTATCTTTCTCTTTCTCTTTCTCTTTCTCTTTCTCTTTCTCTTTCTCTTTCTCTTTCTCTTTCTCTTTCTCTTTCTCTTTCTCTTTCTCTCTCTCTCTCTCTCTCTCTTTCTTGTGTGTTGTCCTTCTTCTTCTTCTTCTTCTTCATATTTCTTTTTCAGAGTTATATCAAGCAGAGGGACACAGTCGTAATATTGCACTCACATATATATGCACAGACACATACAGCCTTCCTCAACATACACACACACTAAGTTTGTTTTGATTTTTTTTTATCAAAGAAAGTGCATTGATATATTGAATACATGTACTTTGAATATAACAAGAACATATATATTTATATATTTACCCCGGTATATGAAGAATATGTATACTTTGATATAATTGATTTACCCATATATTTGGACTTCATTATATAGTAGTGTCCATGCATGATATGTATATTTTTCTGTTATCCTTGTGCTGTCATTAATTCATTTTCCCCTTCCCTTGTTCCCCTCTGGTCTATATTATATCAAATTATTTTTTGTAACGTCTTTTCCTTTGCCATATTTGTCCTAATCTGGATTAAGTCTTTCCCCTTCAAGCTCGGAGTCCCACACCATACTGACCCATGTTCTTTCTCCTCCCCGCCTCCCTTCCCCTCGGCTCTTAACCTAGCTCTCCCCTCTGCCAGTTCCAGAGTTTCCCTCCCTCATTCTGGCCTTTCCCCCCTTCTCCTTTCTGCCGCTGCTATCATTTCTCTCGTCTCTCCTCACTCTCTTCTCTCCCCTCGTTTTCCCTTACCTCGTTTTTTATCCTTATTTGTCTTCCATCTATCCCTTGTTATCGTTAACTCTTATCTCACCCCTTCCCCTCATTGCTCTTCCCTCTCACCTATCCCATCGTCAGCCAATCCTTCCCCTCATCTTCAATCGCTCAGTTTCTTGCCTTCTCTCTCCTCTCCTTATTCTAGCCCTACTCCTTATCTGTCCTCACTCTCTCTCCTTTCCCCTTGTCCTCGCCTGTCCCTCTTTTCCCTTTGCCGCTTCTATTCGTCCCCTCATTCCATTTATGGCCTTTTGTCCAACACTCTACTTGAACCTTACGTCTTTATTCACTCTACAATCTATCTCTTCCCCTCTAGTGCTCCTTGCCCCCGCTTGTACCCTTTTCTTCCGCGATTCTACATATTCCCCTCATCCTACCACAAGCCTTTGGTCCTTCCCCTCCCCTTCCCCTTCCTCTCATAATAATATGCTCTACTCACTCTCACTACTTGTTTCCTTGCCCCTTCCTGCTTCCCCTCCCCCCTCCCTCTTTCAGCTTGCCTCTATGCCTTTCTTTTCTTACCTTGTCCCTCTTCCCCTTCTTTCGTTCCTTTTCCCCTTCATGTCCCCACTTGTTTACTTCCCCCAGCTCCCAGTTCCCCTTCCTGTATCTCTCCCCCCTACCTTCTCCCTCCACCACTCCACGCTAATCTCTTCTTTCCCCCATTCCCCATGTCTCCTTCCCTTCACTACTTCCTCCTCCTCCCCAATCCCCACTTGTCACTTCCCCACATACTCTCCACTTATCTCCCTCCACTCCCTACCTCCACCCTTCCCCTACTCCCCACCTGTCTCCCACACCTCCCATTCCCTCCCTACCACCATCTTACCCCACTCCCTCCCTACCACCATCTTCCCCCACTCCCTCCCCTCCCCCTCCCTCCCCTATGAAGTCTTTAAGAATATCCGCCATTCAAAGGGAGCCAATATTTCCGACAGGACCCCCTTTACCTCCCCTCCCCTTCCCCCCTTCTTTCCCCTGAAGCTGCGTGCCGTCGTTGTCCTTCGTAATAAGAAATTCTCCCCGACAGACCGTAATCCTCGACGTCTTTGGGGACATTATAACAACACCTTTAAGTTCCTTTGGACGAGTTTCCCTCACTTGTGCCATGCCGAGATGAGCCTTCGTGTTCTTCCCGGTACATGGGTACATTATTGCTTAAAATATCCATTCCAAATATTCCCCAACGAGGCTCTCAGAGATGTACTTCAGGGAGACGATAATGGGTAGCTCTCCCCCCCCCCCTCCTCCTCTTCTTCCCAATTGTGTCCATTTGGTTCGCGTTGATCTGCAGTCGACCCTCCCCCTCCCCCCCTTCACTAAAAAGAGGAAGAGGAAAGAGAAAAGGCAAAACCTCGTTTTCTCTCTCGAGCTTCCTTTCTCCCTCTGTTTCCACTCCTCTCTCTTTCTCTCCTCTTTGCCTCAATCTCTACCTTGCTCTCTGTTACTCCTTCCCTTCCTCTCTCTCTCTTGCTCCCTCCCTCCTCTCTCTCTCTCTCTTCCCCTCCTCTCTCTCTCTCTCTCTCTCTCTCTCTCTCTCTCTCTCTCTCTCTCTCTTCCCCTCTCTCTCTCTCTCCCCCCCTCCCTCTCTCTCTTTCTCTCTCTCTCAGTCTCCCTTCCTTCACCCACAACCTCCCCCCCTCCCCGCTCTCTCTTTCTCTTTATTTTGATTTCTTATCAGCACTTCTTAATCCGCGTGGCATCTCCGCACCCGTCACATTCCTTCCTCTAGCAAGCCCGAACTGATCGCCATTATTGCTTTCGTGTTCAAAGAAATTAATTTTAGACGACGACCGGAGAGACAAAGAGGAAGACGGGGAGAAAGATCTCGAAAGATGCTGAGAAAAATACGAAGGGAAAAGTTGAGAATGAGAAAAAGTAAAGGGGTTGTAAGTAGGGAAGAGAGGGGGGACTTGGGAGGAATGGAGTGGGGACGGGAGGAGGGTTGGGGGGGGGGGAGACGAGAGAAGCTATTAAAGTTAAATTTTCATATTTTCACGAGCGAGCTTTCCGTTGCTAGGTAGGCTATTATAGCAAAAAAAAAATTCTGCTGTTACCTTTTTCCTCCTTTTTCGGCTCTGTTGGAAATCTGTTTGGAATGTGAAGATTTTTTTTTTATCTACTTTACAGATATTAATGCGTAAATTTCTAAAACTTGTAGAACTTCATCAAATGATATTGTAATGATCCCTGAAAATGTCGATGATTATACTGATAATATAATTAACAAGAGTAACAGTAATAATAGTAGCGTTATTATCATTATCTTTACTATTTTTTTTGTTATCATAATGGTAAGGAAATCAGCAGCAGCAGTTGTAATAATAGTAATGATAAGAAAGTTGATGATAGTAATGATGACAATAAGATGATATCATCTATAACTGTAGCAATAATAACTATAACAGCAATAACAATGATGATAATAATGACAGCAATGAACATAACAATAATAATGATAATGACACTTTTGATAGTAACAATGAAAATAATGATAATGACAATTTTGATACTAACAATGAAAATAATGATATTGATAATATTGATAATATAATGATTTTAATTATCATATTACTGGGTTTGCGGCAGTCATGGAAACAAATGACTGAACATGCCAGGCTAGTTGCCCACATTCATCCATAACAGACCGATTCAGTTTAGTTCAGTGAGATATGTGAACTTAACTTTTCACTCGGACCAAAAGGTCCTGTCATTGCTTTCAGCTATTTATAGCTTTCTCACGTGATCGTCATTACTGTACGTTAGCGTGGTGGCCGGAAAGTCTCAAGGCTCTCCAGCTCCCTCTGTGGTAGTATTAAGCTCAACTGTTTTACCAGTCCAGCACCAGTACTCGGCGGGATTCCATGGGCAAAGGGATGGATGACACAGGCTTGTGTGAGCACAATCTATTAGAAATGTAGTAATGCGGCTTCTGGCACACCACAATGCTCGCATCATCCATCCCTTTGCTCAGTTGTTACAATGATCTGCCATGCACAGGGATGACACAGTTTTAGTCTGTGCATGATCACCTCGGCACCTCTTGCTCTAATTGCAAAGAACGCCAGTAGTTCATACCCTGTGGCATCACCATACCACACTGGCAGACTGGGAGGTTCTGGAGCTGGAGGGCCCCAGTATGACTTTCAGCCTCCACTCTGATCCTTAGGATAGCTTTGCTTGGCTTAATGATTAATCAATGGCTGGCCTGGAGTTTGTGTATATAACGTGTCCCCCCTTGCGGGATGCATGGGCCAGGGCACCCATAATGACGACAGCCTCAGCCTTGTATGTGTTACAACCCGGAGGAGTAATAGTATCAATGTGCTTTTCAGCCTCTGACTTCAAACGAAGTGGAAAGTGCTGTTATTCTCTCTTATTGAACTTCCTGACCAAGATCTCGATCACGGATTCCTCCCACGGCGGGGGGCATGATCAGTGTTGGGGAAGCCCAACCCCTTGGATACAGGCTTACAGCTCCCTCGAGCTGTAAGTGGACCAACACCCTGGTCGTGTGATACAACTAGGAATGATTTACACACAACTCGGATTTATAATCCAAGTCAAGGTGCCATAGGACCCTCTGCCTGAGCAGCGAGTCTGGGGGAACCTTGGTGAGCTTTGCAAGGAACTGGATTGCCATGGGATCAGTCCGAGTGGCCAGGAGTGGAGCTTTTTCTCCATACAGAGACTGAGAAGTTTCCTCCACTCGGGGGCACGTTGAATAATCCTGGCAGCCTCATTCAGAACCAACTCAAGCCTTTGCATGAGGATTGGAGGATCAGTGATCAGGGCCAAAGAGGCATAGTCCACGA
>NW_028234421.1:11268515-11276015 GCF_977035675.1 Penaeus japonicus | reverse complement strand
TAACCCTTCCTCGTAACTCTTTTTCCTTGTCTATCAACGGAGAGGCTATTCTTATGTACCATCGTGATGCTATTATGAAGTACAAGGAAGCTTTTACTGGCCTCCATCCGGGTTCTTTAAAATAGGCAAAAAAAAAAAAAAAAAAAAAAAAAAAAAAAAAAAAAAAAAAAAAAAAAAAAAAAAAAAAAAAAAAAGAGGGGGGGGGGGGGGGGGGGGGGGGGAAAGAAGAAGACGAAACGAATTACAACATCCCTTCATCTTTTCCATGAACTGAAACAGTAGCGGGCAACCATAATCTCATTAGGGGGTCTTTGCTGAAACACGACGTCTCAAACTGCCGACCGAGTCTCTGCAATCTCTCGCTGACCATTTCCGACTGGTCTCTGTCGCAATGCCAATTCCGATAAGAACAGAAGCGATCTGGATTCCTACGACCTACATAAAGCTTAGGATTGACCTTGCGAAAGAAGTGGCTTTGAACGGTTTAGTCTTGTGGGTTGGTTTTGCTCTTGACTTATGTTGTAATTTCGAACTAAAGTTTCTATGTTCGCTGAGTGGGTGTTGTTATTTCCTGCTCATTAGTTGATGGTAGATTTGCTTTGCAATACGTTCGTATAAGCTTTTCTTATGTCATCATTAAAGTAATTGATTAACTATTGATAATCAAATAGTGCTTTCATACATTGCTTTTATTTCAAATTACTCATTAATTCATACGACGAAATTTATCACATATGAATAATTGTATCTCAATATCCTGTATAATACAGTTTCCAACAAACAAGGTTTATTTGCGTTAAGTAGTTAATATGCTATTTATCCCTAATATACTTAGGAATACATTTATGTTATATGATCTCAAACGGGATGAGAGTGAAGAGGCTTATAGCAGACAACTATTACTATTATGTAAACTTTAGAACATGCACAAATATTATGTTTATTTATCTGCGTTTTATTATCATTATCTTATTTCTGTGTAGGTGTTAGAACAGAGATTTTAGCTTGCGTTTTATTTGTTTATCATTATCAATATAGTTATCACGATTATTGTAATTATCATTTTCAGTCATTACCATTATCACGATCATAATCATTATCATGATCATAATCATTATTATCATGATGATCATCATCATCAATACCATCATTATACTTAATTTTCTTTTCATTATTATCATTCTGATTGTTTTATCCTTATTATTGTTACTAATATCATTACCATTATCATGATTACTTCCAAAATGATATTACTATCATTATTTTCATTATTATTATTAGTATCCTTATATAGGCAATGCAACATACATATATATTCATTTATTAGTATTTTTACGCATTGTGTACACGGTAATCTTTTAATGCTTTATTCCTTCACGTATCTTACTTTTGCTCTTTTTAGAACACACACAGACAGGCGCTCTTAGTATGAAGGCACTTGATCGGTCGTTGCAATCTCCATTTCTATTGCTTGTGAATTGAAGGATCTCGGGACTTCCCTATTAGTATGGATGGCTCTGCACTGAAGACGTTTGCTTGGTACCAAGTGGGTGAGTGCATCAAAGGAAGGTGCCTTTGAAAGCAGACACTGCGAAAATAATCGTGAGAATTTTAACTTCTGATATACAAAGAGGAATCCGTTATTTTTTCTTATGTTATTATTCCTCTCTTCGTTTTTTTTTCGTTTTTTTTTTTTTTCATTTTCTTTCTTTCTCTTTGACGGCTTTTATGTGCTCAGTGGAGGAAGCGCACAGGTAAAGATATCGACTCACGCACACAAACACACACAGAAACACGCACACAGAGAAACACACACACATAGAACACACACACACATAGAACACACACACACACACAAACACACACACACACATAAACACACACACACACACACACACACACACACACACATACACACACACACGCACACACACACACACACACACACACACACACACACTGAACAACAATTAGAGGTAAAATATACATGGAGACAATTAACATAGTTTTCCGAATATGTTTGCAGACGATGCAAGAATCCGGAGAAGAGTCACAAACATGGGGTCGTACCTTCATATCCAAAATACATTGAAAGCTTATTCGAAAGGAGTTTTGCTTGCAATATGGAATGCAACACCAACGAATGCCATGTAGCCAGGTACGGTGATAGCAAAAATCGACCCACCCCTCAATACAGGCTGGGGAAAGGGGCATTAGATACGTAAGAAGAAGAAGAAGAAGAAGAAGAAGAAGAAAAAACTGAATATCACAGCTATGATAGAGTTCACCAAATGCTATCACTGACTTGCAACATTGATAAGGGCATTCATATATGTGAATGAAGAAGATATAGTAGATAAAATCATCATAAGAACTACTAGTAATACGAAGCCCTTGCTTAAGAAAGTGAATTAGGTAAATTGGAACGAGTTAAATTAATGGCCTACTAAATGGGTGCCAGTGTTAAGGGACTTGATCTATGAGGACAGACTGATGAAATTAATTAATTAAATTAAAACTTACAGCATGAGGTAAAGGAAGGCAACAAGGTAATATGGTTGTTTTACAATTATATGATGGAACAGGGCAGTTACACAAGGACAATTTTGTTATTTTCAAAGAAAGGAATAAGATTTCATTGTAAAAAGGTGTATATAAATATATATATATTTTTTTTGATGCATCTAAAAATCTGCCGTGCTTAGGTTCTGGTAAACTGACACAGGAACTCTAACATCTAATTCAAAACTCATTCTATATCTTGTTCGTTTATATAGACCTTCATTGTCAGCATCTTGTCATGTAACCCTTCCTCGAAACTCTTTTTCCTTGTCTATCAACGGAGAGGCTATTCTTATGTACCATCGTAATGCTATTAGGAAGTACAAGGAAGCTTTTACTGGCCTCCATCCGGGTTCTTTAATTAAAATAGGCAAAAAAAAAAAAAAAAAAAAAAAAAAAAAAAAAAAAAAAAAAAAAAAAGAGAGAGAAAAAGAAGAAGACGAAACGAATTACAACATCCCTTCATCTTTTCCATGAACTGAAACAGTAGCGGGCAACCATAATCTCATTAGGGGGTCTGTGCTGAAACACGACGTCTCAAACTGCCGACCGAGTCTCTGCAATCTCTCGCTGACCATTTCCGACTGGTCTCTGTCGCAATGCCAATTCCGATAAGAACAGAAGCGATCTGGATTCCTACGACCTACATAAAGCTTAGGATTGACCTTGCGAAAGAAGTGGCTTTGAACGGTTTAGTCTTGTGGGTTGGTTTTGCTCTTGGCTTGTGTTGTAATTTCGAACTAAAGTTTCTATGTTCGCTGAATGGGTGTTGTTATTTCCTGCTCATTAGTTGATGGTAGATTTGCTTTGCAATACGTTCGTATAAGCTTTTCTTATGTCATCATTAAAGTAATTAATTAACTATTGATAATCAAATAGTGCTTTCATACATTGCTTTTATTTCAAATTACTCATTAATTCATACGACGAAATTCATCACATATGAATAATTGTATCTCAATATCCTGTATAACACAGTTTCCAACAAACAAGGTTTATCTGCGTTAAGTAGTTAATATGCTATTTATCCCTAATATACTTAGGAATACATTTATGTTATATAATCTCAAACGGGATGAGAGTGAAGAGGCTTATAGCAGACAACTATTACTATTATGTAAACTTTAGAACATGCACAAATATTATCTTTTTTTTTATCTGCGTTTTATTATCATTATCTTATTTCTTTGTAGGTGTTAGAACAGAGATTTTAGCTTGCGTTTTATTTGTTTATCATTATCAATATAGTTATCACGATTATTGTAATTATCATTTTCATTCATTACCATTATCACGATCATAATCATTATTATCATGATCATAATCATTATTATCATGATCATCGTCATCATCAATACCATCATTATACTTAATTTTCTTTTCATTATTATTATTCTGATTGTTTTATCCTTATTATGGTTACTAATATCACTACCATTGTCATGATTACTTCCAAAATGATATTACTATCATTATTTTCATTGTTATTATTATTATCATCCTTATATAGGCAATGCAACATACAGATATATTCATTTATTAGTATTTTTACGCATTGTGTACACGGCAATTTTTTAATGCTTTATTCCTTCACGTATCTTACTTTTGCTCTTTTTAGAACACACACAGACAGGCGCTCTTAGTATGAAGGCACTTGATCGGTCGTTGCAATCTCCATTTCTATTGCTTGTGAATTGAAGGATCTCGGGACTTCCCTATTAGTATGGATGGCTCTACACTGAAGACGTTTGCTTGGTACCAAGTGGGTGAGTGCATCAAAGGAAGGTGCCTTTGAAAGCAGACACTGCGAAAATAATCGTGAGAATTTTAACTTCTGATATACAAAGAGGAATCCGTTATTTTTTCTTATGTTATTATTCCTCTCTTCGTTTTTTTTTCTTTTTTTTCCATTTTCTTTCTTTCTCTTTGACGGCTTTTATGTGCTCAGTGGAGGAAGCACACAGGTAAAGATATCGACTCACGCACACAAACACACACAGAAACACGCACACAGAGAAACACACACACACACATAGAACACAAACACACACACACACATAAACACACACATCATAAAACACACACAAACCCACACACACACATAATCACACACATCATAAAACACACACACACACACACACACTGAACAACAATTAGAGGTAAAATATACATGGAGACAATTAACATAGTTTTCCGAATATGTTTGCAGACGATGCAAGAATCCGGAGAAGAGTCACAAACATGGGGTCGTACCTTCATATCCAAAATACATTGAAAGCTTATTCGAAAGGAGTTTTGCTTGCAACATGGAATGCAACACCAACGAATGCCATGTAGCCAGGTACGGTGATAGCAAAAATCGACCCACCCCTCAATACAGGCTGGGGGAAGTGGCATTAGATACGTAAGAAGAAGAAAAAAAAAAAAAAAAAAAACTGAATATCACAGCCATGATAGAGTTCACCAAATGCTATCACTGACTTGCAACATTGATAAGGGCATTCATATATGTGAATGAAGAAGATATAGTAGATAAAATCATCCTCATAAGAACTACTAGTAATACGAAGCCCTTGCTTAAGAAAGTGAATTAGGTAAATTGGAACGAGTTAAATTAATTGCCTAATAAATGGGTGCCAGTGTTAAGGGACTTGATCTATGAGGACAGACTGATGAAATTAATTAATTAAATTAAAACTTACAGCATGAGGTAAAGGAAGGCAACAAGGTAATATGGTTGTTTTACAATTATATGATGGAACAAGGCAGTTACACAAGGACAATTTTGTTATTTTCAAAGAAAGGAACAAGAGTTCATTGTAAAAAGGTGTATATAAATACAATATTTTTTTTTTGATGCATCTAAAAATCTGCCAGAGAACGATATATGTGGCAGAAACATATAAATATTTTTATGGTACTCTGAATAAAGGAAACAAGTCCCCTGAGCTTGGATCTCTTTTTCGTATTTAAACAACTCGGTAAAACAAATGCACACACCTCCATACCCACACAAACACGCACTCACTCATTCACAAACACACACACACACGCATATATGTATATATATACATGCATACATTATATATATATATATATATATATATATATATATATATATATATATGTTTATATATACATACATACATACATATATATATATATATATATATATATATATATATATATATGTTTACATATACATACATACATATATATATATATATATATATATATATATTATATATATTATATATATGTATATATACATATATATATATACATATGTATATATATATATGTACATATATATATATGTACATATACATACATATATATATATATATACACACATATATATGTATATGTTTAAATGTATTACATATATATACATATATGTATATATATATATATACATATACACACATATATATATGTATATATATACTTATATATATTTGCATATATATGTATATATATAAATATATATGAATATACATATACACATATATGTATATTTATATATATAAATATATATGTATATGTAAATATGTATACATTTATCTATCTATATATCTATATATATGTATATACATATATGGGTATATATGTATATATACACACACACACACACACACACACACACACACACACACACACACACACACACATATATATATATATATATATATATATATATATATATATATTGCCTTAGCTATGTAATGCAGCAGCAATAAATCCCCCGTAAAATCCAGAACCCCGCGGAAGACGGTCCAAATCTCCTCAGCTCAGTTTCCTCCCATGCCAGAGCTCAAGGCGATCATAATACCGAAGTTCCCGCTGCAGACTCCACGAAAATCTCCTCGTTAACCTGGGTACGTTTCCCATTCTTCTTGTTACGGCACAAAATACTCTCAACGGTTAGGTCGGGATAATTGCCGTGTGTACAAAACAAGGAGCCTCGTGTCCCAAGAGTGGAGCTGGCTGTAAGACCTGCTCTCTCGCTCTCCAGCTCTCCTCTTTCGGCACTTATTCCCCGCTGACTGACGGACCTAAGCGCTGTCTTCGTTATGATAGTTGTCACTTTGCTAATTGCCTTATTCAGGAGGATGGCTGTTTAGTTTTGTTCTTTGTCGGAATTCACTCGTTGGAAATTAAGTCGAGAACTACTGGGTTTATATGTAATCGAAGGTTGTTTACCAGATGAGATAGATAGTGTAAGGGTGGGAAGAATAAAAAGATAAGATGAAAACAACAGAAAAAAGGAAAAAAAGAAAAAAAGAGGGAATATGAAAAACAAAACAGACACAGTAAAACCAGAGACTATAAGAAAAAAAGAAAGAAAAAAAAAAACTAAAAATGGAGAACACACAAAAATAAAAAAATGGCATTAGATATAATCTGATTTACCTTATGAAAATAAACAACAAACTCGCTGATTAAAAAAAACTTGGTCCAATTAGATAAAACCTGATTTAAAACTACGAAAATAAACAAGTTTGATGCAACGTCTGTTTACCAATCTGAGCGAAATGAAAGAAAAAAAATGCAAGAAATGAAAATATATTTCTTTTAATAACATCATTCTTTACATTCTTCCCATGAAATGATTATGATATTCATTCAAAGGTAATTTGCGGTAAATCGTGCAGACTTCAGTATCTCTACACTAACTGATGGCGCGACAACCAACGCACAAGAACAAATATTTGAACAGTTCTCTGCCTTTATTATGGAACCGCACGAACTGTTTCCGATGAAAAAGGGAGTCTCACTTTATTGCCACACTTCAGCCCAGGAAATACGGTGTCTCGCATTTAACCTGTTACCCAGGATATCACATCAGTGCCACTTGGAATACCGAGCTTGAAACGTTGACAGATAGAGAAATAGGAAAGAGAAAAGAATAAGAATAATAAGAAAAAAAGATAAACG
>NW_028234421.1:11261015-11263515 GCF_977035675.1 Penaeus japonicus | reverse complement strand
TCTACGATGTGCATGCATGGGCGCAATCTGTATGTAGACATGTACATGAGTAATGGTACGGGAATGCGCATGAACATGAAAGCATGCATTATGTGCAGGTGCTGCACATGCATATAAAACAAATGCCCATTCTCACTGGAGTAGACCGAGAGGTAGTGAGCTAGATTGGGAGATGCCAAGATTTCCTAATAACATGTGAGACTAGCTCAAACATGTTATTTGAGATTAATGGTAGTCTCCTGGCTAAGTTACAGATGGGGCCGGTAGGTGGGTTATCTTCCCCACCTCTCTTAAATATGATTTCCCAGTCAAGAAAACAGCCCTCATTCCCCGGAGGCGAAAGAGCCCCTGGTCACAGCGGCGATCAGGATCGCTCTGGTGCAGAGGGTGCTAAAAATATCCGGTTAGATCCAGGCCGCCTCATGATGATAAATCTTTGCACAAACAATGTAAGGACCCTGAGAAAAGAATCTGATCTTTTGACACTGCTTGAGGAGCTTTCATTTATTAAATGGGATGTTGTAGGACTTTCTGAAGTAAGAAGACTAGGCGGAGAGAAGAAATTACTAAATGATGGACATTTACTATATTGGAGAGGTAAACCCCTGGATAGCAAACAAGAATTTGAAGTAGGTTTCTTAGGTCACAAGCACCTCGAAAAGAATATTAGGGAATTATACAGTGTGAGCAAAGAGTAGCTTCTGTAATACTGAAACTAAACGAGATATAACCTAAAAATTATCACTATGACTGCAGGTCATAGTGATAATTTTAGGTTATATCACTATGACCTGCAGTCATAGTGATGACGAGATAGAGAGCTTCTTTGAAAATGTGCAAGCAGCTGCCGATAGAGCAAAAGCCCATTTTACCGTGATTATGGGGATTTTAATGCCAAGATAGGAATAAGGGAAAACGGGGAAACCTCGGTTGGGAATCAGTGAATAGACACCAGAAATGAGAGAGGACAAAGGCTGATAAAATTTGCTGAAGCTCGATCCCTAATGATTATGAATACATTCTTCGAAAAGAGATCCGGGAGGAAATGGACAGGGAAATCGCCATCCGGCATTAAAAACGAAATTAACTTCACAATCAACAACAGGCGGGACATTGTACAAGACGTAAGTGGTATTAACAAACTAAATGTCGGGAGCGATCATAGACTGGTCAGAAGACGAGTTAAATTTACAGCTAAAAAGGGAACGAAATAAGCTCATACAGAAGCCTCTCATTAATTTAATTAATATTAAGAATAGGGCGGCGGAATTCAGTCTTAACATCCGAAACAGATACTTAGCTCTTGAAGAGGATCTTGACATGGACCAAATGAACGATTAATTCAGTGAGATATTAAAGGAAGCTGCACTTGGAATAGTTCAGTAGAGACAAAAAAGCTTATGGAACAGCGTAGGGACATGGGATTAATATAAATCAGAGACAAAATAGAATCAGCAGAGCTAAGATGATTAACAAGAAGAAAGATGTGCGCAAATTTAACATACAATAAATAAACGAAGCCCTGCTTTCTGGCACCAGCCTTAAGGCAACAAAGAGGAGGCTCGGAATAGGGAAAAATCAAATATATGCAGTAAAGAAACCCAATAGAGAGGTGACATACAATAAAAATGAATTTATCAAAGTAATAGAAGACTTCTATTGCGACTTATACCACTCAAACGATCAAACACATACAGAGACAAACACAACAATACTGTAATGTTCCAAACATTACGGTAGAGGAAGTAAATAGGGCACTCAAAGGCATGAAAGGAGGAAAAACACCAGGAGAAGACGGCATTTGTGTAGATCTTATTTAAGATGTAGAAAAGATTGCGGCAGTAAAATTAGCCAATCTTTTTAACAAATGCCTAAGCGTCGGTAAAACTCCGAAATCCAGGAAAAACGCAATAGAAATGTTAATACACAAAAAGGGGGACAAAAAACTTAAAGAACTCCCGACCAAAAAGACTCCTTTCAGTAATCTATAAATTGTTCACAAAAATCATAAATTGTTCACAAAAATCATCACAGCCCATATCACCAATACATTAGATTCAAAACAACCCAGGGAACAGGCAGGCTTCTGCAGCAGATTCTCAACTACAGACCATATCCACACACTAACCCAAATAAGAGTGAAAACAAACGAATATAGGAAGCCTCTGTATATGGCATTCGTAGATTACGAAAAGGCATTCGACTTGGTACAGATAGCAGCAGTACTAGATGCAATTCGTAAAAAAAGGAGTAGAGGAATTATATTGCAGATTATTAGAGGATATATATAGAGACGGTACAGCGACCATCAAAATGCACGCAAAAAACAATAAAATACCAATAAAAAAGGGGGTTAGCCAGGCGACACCATCTCATGGAAGCTGTTTACAGCTTGCTTGGAAGAAGTATTCAAGAAGCTGGATTGGAAGGAGGATGGGATTAAAATAGGGAATGATCACTTAAGCAATTTAAGATTTGCAGATGATTTTGTTCTTTTTGG
>NW_028234421.1:11233515-11236015 GCF_977035675.1 Penaeus japonicus | reverse complement strand
AAAATAATCATGGGAAGCGACCAGAGAAACAAAAACAAAGGGAAAAAGGGAATACATAAAGAGAATCAAACAGAAAGAATGAGAATGAGAAAAAAACAACAACAACAACAATAGAAGAAAGAACCGGAAAGATAAATGAAAAAATAACAAACAAGGAAACCGAACGGTGAGGAAAGATAGAGAAAAGGCGAAAAAAAACAAAAAAACAAAAGAACAGAAATAGATTGAATCGAAAATAAAATAAGATGACAGCGAAAAAAAGGAAAATAAAATAGTGGGAAACTGAACAATTTACAACTAAAAGCAGAAAAAAAAAATAATGGGAACCGAACGGAAAAAAGTATTATAAATAAAATAAAAGAAAACAAAAGAAGAAAAGTTAACCCAAGTGAAAAAAAATACCTTATGATTTTGGCAGCGGATGGACGTGGTGAGAAAAAAAAAGTGGGGGCAAGATAAACACACATCCGAAACTAAAAATGAATAAAACACGGAGGGGAAGGCAAGATAAACACACACTGGGATGCAGGTCAGAGATGGTTAAGAAAGAAAAAAAAAAAAAAAAAAAAAAAAAACGAAGACGAATAAGAAAAAGGATGATGGAAGCTGTGCTGAAGACAGACGAGAGGAAAAGGGGGGGGGGGGATAACGTCTCGAACATGACAGAGCGGATTTGCGGATATGTCAGATTTAGCGTGGATTTATTGCTGATTTGTCGAGGATCTAAAGTCAGTGGTTTCTTAAGTATATAAATGTATGTGTGTGTGTCTATCTATACACATATATGGAGAGAGAGAAATACAGAGACAAACAGACAGACAGATAGACAGAGAGAGAGAGAGAGAGAGAGAGAGAGAGAGAGAGAGAGAGAGAGAGAGACAGAAAGATAGTAAGTGTGTGTGTGTCTGTGTGTGTGTGTGTGAGAGAGAGAGAGAGAGAGAGAGAGAGAGAGAGAGAGAGAGAGAGAGAGAGAGAGAGAGAGAGAGAGAGAGAGAGAGAGAGAGAGAGAGAGAGAAATAGAGAGAAAAAATAAAAGCGAAAGGCCAACCCTGTTATTTCTTCTAATTACGACTAATACTTTTGACAAAACAGAAGGCCAATCTCTTCTTTCTCGTTTTGGATATATCTAATTTCTTCTTCAACAATAGTTCAGACACAACAAATAGCTTTTATTAACGTCATCCCCCTTCTCTTTTATCACGTGATAACAGTATCAAGCAACACATTCCATTCCAGTTAATGTTATTGAGAGCACCACCCCGATAAAACATATTATTTCTATCATCATTATGTGCTTTCATTGCGCTAAGATTTTTCACTTTTCATTATGACAATCTCGTGGAAAAGATATCCATTTCTATCGTTTCGTAAAGGATCACATGGTTATAACAAAGAGCCTATATCAACGCTAAATATCCAACTGGGAGCCAATTCATCAACTTGACTGAGCTACTGGAGACGGAGGGGTAAGTGGGGAGAGGGGAGGGGGGGGGGGTTAAAGTGACTATCCCAGCTGATATGATTTATATCATAGATAAGTTTTTGGTTGTTGTTGTTGTGGTTATTGTCCTTATTTTTGTTAGATGTGTTATTATTGTCTTCACCTTATCATTATTGTTGTTATTAATGTTATCATTTGTACTCATATATTCATATCAATAGTATTACGATAATAATCATCATTATTATGATCATTATCTTTATAACTGTTATCCTTATCATTATCAAAATCAATATCATTATCATCATTATCAATATCAATAACATTATCATCATTATCCCCATCAATGTTATCAGCATTATCATTATTATTATGATCATTATCATCATCCTGATCATCATTATTATGATTGTTATCTTTATTATCACTGTTCTATTTTTCACTACCATTACTATTTTTATCATTATCATTGATATGATTATTGTTACTATCATTAATCTTATCATTTTTCTTATCATCATGATTGGTATTATCATTTTTGTCATGATCCTCAGTTTCGTCGGCAGAATTATCAATAGTATTGTTCTCATTATTTTATCAGAATTATCATTATTACCATTACTACTATTATCATTATTATCATTAGTATGATTAATACTATAATCATCATAATCCTTTTCATTATCATAAGTAATAGTATTGATAAAAGTATCACATAACTACTACTGTCAATATAGCTATTTCATCTAAACTGTTAACTCGCTATATCTATCAATGATACTATTATGAGACAGAGAGACATTTGTGATATTATTTCAATCAAATGGCAATCACGTCAATCATAAAATCAATAGCATCTACTGTGAGAATACAGTAAATTGTAATTAATAACCAACTAACAGGTAATAACCACATTACTGTTATAACTTTCATTACTGCAATGATCAAAATGGTTTTAGTTTTAGTTTCATTTTCGAGAGTAAATAGCTTTGGTAATGAAACGACTCCAAATACAGAGAATAATTTCACAAAGTTTTTTTATGTTTATGTTTTATTTGT
>NW_028234421.1:11156015-11158515 GCF_977035675.1 Penaeus japonicus | reverse complement strand
TGAATATCACTTTTATAGCCGGGGTGCTTCTTTTGTTTCTATTATTGGCACGACCAAATTAATGGCAATTTACGCCATCAATGTTTGCGCCTCAATTATATTCCAGACCCGTTTCCTTTCCTTCGTGGGGTTCTTTCCCTCCTTTACTCTGTAAGTAATATGCTAGTCAGTGTTCCAATTAACTAAGGAGATGCATCCCTGTGCCTGAACCCTCGTATCCATCAAGGCTTTTCAAACGTTTTGATAAATATTTAGATCCCTCCTATTGAGTCAGCATATAAGAACAACCATTCTTGTTGAATTATTGTTATCATTTGTAAAAATATAAAACCACGTGTGTGTGTGTATGTGTGTGTGTGTGTGTTTGTGTGTGTGCCTTCTTTTAGCCGGAAAGGACCAATCAATAAATTTATCACTCCAAGGTTTTTGATATCTGCATTACGATATGTTAACCATTTCAACCACAAGGCACATTGAACAATAACCAAATAATAATATTACTGTTTTAATGATATATCATATATAAAAACAATGCCTGTCTAAAGGCTCAAAAGCTAAAACTTGAATGAAAATAGTCGGCTCCATGTATGAAAATATTTGATGATTCCTCAAGCAAAACAGGAGACATTAAGCTACTCCTCTATCCTGCCCCAATTTCCCACGAGACATCCTTCGCGGCAAACTGATTGAAAGCCGCTGATCTACTCCGTCACTCGTCTGAATAGAAACTAGAAGGTCTTTCCATCAATACACATAATCCTTGGAGTTTGTGTGTTGCATTAAGATTTATAGGACAGTGTCATGGGTTGCAATATACTTTAGTTGCTTGAATATTTAATATCAGTTCCCACAGAATACGCATTACCGTAATCAGTGTAATGCGTGTACGTGGGTTGAAATTCATTATCTGGTGCTTACAGTCATTCATGTTCCTTGGTGATTAGCATGTGATTAGCATTTTTATTTTTCTTTATTATGCATAATCTCTCTTTATCTCCCCCTAACCCCCTTCATCTGACTTATTTCCAATTTATTATGTATTATTTTCATGTCTACCTTACCTTCCTCTTTTCCATCTCTCTCTCTCTCTCTCTCTCTCTCTCTCTCTCTCTCTCTCTCTCTCTCTCTCTCTCTCTCTCTCTCTCTCTCATTCTCTATTTCTATTCTCTCTCTCATTCTTTCTCTCTCTCTCTCTCTCTCTCTCTCTCTCTCTCTCTCTCTCTCTCTCTCTCTCTCTCTCTCTCTCTCTCTCTCCCTCACTCCCTTTCTCTCTCTCTTTCATATAAATAATGGTTCATACAAAGGGGGATGCATAGAAGGACAGATAATTATATACGTCTATTTGATTGTAACTGGAGTGTTTATTTTAGAACTGGCTTCTCTTTTCAGACTTTCTTAGGATACGTTCACCTTGCTTTGCAGTTGTAATTATTTGCTGGGAACTGTTTAAGCACAGAGAGAAAACGACACATTGTGCTGTTCTATTTACAACCTGTAAATTTATTTTTTATATATATATATATATATTTTTTTTTTTTCCTAAGCAGGGGGCTCGTGTCCTGGGAAAAACGAACAGTATTCTGCATACCGTGTATTTAATGGTGTAGACATCGAGATATAATTTATATGAAAGGTAACAAGTTTAAGCTATTGGATGCTCGACCCATGTAGTAACTCGTTACCTGACGTATGTCAAAACGTATGAAATGAAACACAGAAATGAATGTTTAGCTCATAGATGATAGATAACGAGGCACAGAGAGAGGCATGACAGTCATTTTTATTGTAAGATAAAAATAAGAGTGAAATATAGACAGTTGTATAAATGCACTGATGGATGTAAATAAAGGCATACAATAGAATGATCAACAAAAAGCACATGCATTGTGTATATATGCATATAATGCTTTGTCATGGAAAGTTTGTGAGAATGTATATATGCATGAGTGAAACTGATACACAAAAGAAGAGGATGAAGAATAGGGAAAACAAAACATAATTCACAAACAATTGAGGTATTATCCACAAGTGCAATATAAATACTCTGTCATTTACACCTGACGGCTATACCAACCCCTGTACTTCCTTCCCTTTCCCTTTTACTTCTTTCCTACCTTTCTCTCCTGTCTCCCCCTCCACCCTTTCCAAGCCCTCCATCTTCCCCTCCCACTCTCCCTCCAAAATCCCTCAACCTTTCCACTAACCCCTCATCCCCTCCTCCTCTCCTCCCCTCCCACACAGAGCCACTAACCCTTCATCCCCCTTCCCCCTCCTTCCCTCCTCCCCTCCCACACCGAGCCACCAACCCTTCATTCCCCTTCCCTCTTCCCCCTCCTTCCCTCCTTCCCCCGTTCCCCATCCTCCGCTCCCCCACAGAGCCACCAATATTTTCCCTTGCCATCGACATTCCCTTGATGAGATTGAGTCCATCCCACTCATTCTGCCTTCCTAAGACGCCGAGGCATCTTCCCCAGGCTAGTCTCCCGGACGCAGGCTCAGG
>NW_028234421.1:11131015-11133515 GCF_977035675.1 Penaeus japonicus | reverse complement strand
AAAGGCGAATTGATTGAAACGAGCGAAACTTTGCAACACTATATGCATCTAGCGATGAACACAGACTTCGCTTATGGGAGGGGCAAGAGCAAGTGGAAAGACTCTGTGCACATGAGAATTAGGTTAGGGTATAAATACTACTGGGAGTTAGGTGTCCCGACAGGTGAACAAGAAAAAGAATGCAGGGTGTGTAGGTCACCAAGGTCACACACCTTAGTACACTATATCTTACAGTGTCCCATGCTTCAGATTTACAGAAACGCAGAGATAGACTCCCCGAACAGGCTGTATGAATGTTTAGAAATGGCCAGGTAAGTCAAACTCTAAAGAAGTATAAACACTTCGCATCGACCATATAAGTGTAGTTGACAACAGTGTATACCGATTGTGCCTTCCCTTCTGCCGCGCCTACGATAGCCCAAGTAGGATTTTATTGAGATGTGAATGAATATCATTTATGATACATCATCCTGTTAAATACAAACAGACTTCTTGACTTTCTGATAAATTCTTTCCTCCGGAAGCATACATATATATTATTAACATATATGTGCGCCACATATTTCAAGTATGTAATCATGTGACCTTAGGAGAGGACCTTGCATGCTGAGGGTGATAATCCATACTGTTATATCGTTCTCCTGATATGTAAACATTTAATTGTGTATGCTTGTGATTGACCCGTCTTTTGCTCTGTATATATTTCAACATGTTGACATAGCTGTAAGGTTTTGTAAAATATATGTGAGCCCAAAGAGGGACTAAGATTGGGGTGAGGATAACCTATGTTACCTCATCCTTTTGAGATGTACGTAATCACTTGTCTCAATAAACTCGTCAAAGTCAAAGTCAAAAGTCTCTCTCTCTCCTCTCTCTCTTTATTTCTTTCTCTCTCTCTCTCTCTCTCTCTCTATATATATATATATATATATATATATATGTGTATGTGTGTGTGTGTGTGTGTGTGTGTGTGTGTGTGTGTGTGTGTGTGTGTGTGTGTGTGTATATATATATATATATTTATATATATATATATATATATAAAAATATATATGTTTATAAATATATGTATATATACATATATATATATATATATATTATATATATATATATATATTATATATATATACATATATATATATATATATATATATATATATATATATTATATATACATATATATATATATATATATATATATATATATATATATATATGTATGTATATAAATATAAAAATATATACATTTATATATATATATATCATATATATATATAATATATATATATATATAATATATATATGTACATATATATAAAAATATATACATTTATATATATATATATATATATATATATATATATATATATATATATATATATATATATATATGTAACTAATTTTTAATCATAGCATGTTATTTTACTTTTAATTTTTTTTAACCTTTTTCTAGTTTTTTTTTTTTCAATTCTGTTATGAACTCAAGTGACCCTTACATACATTACTGATATATTCAGACCCTCGTCCCCTACACACCCACGGCTTCTATTTAATCTCTTCCAAGAATACTACCAGATATAAAGTTTCCTCGAGATTCTATTCAGAAACCCGGAGAAATGAAGCCTTGGAGAAAGGGTAAAAGAAACAGACAGCGAAATGGCTCAAGATTTCCCAAAACAAAACCCAACAAATGAAAAGATGAAAATCCGAAGCTCTAGGCTTGTGGCTTCTATGTGTCTACACAGAATTTGCAAGCAGCTGTTGTTGGTGTGGCTTTTTTATGTTTCCCATTGATGGCGCTGACGTCAATGGTACTGACGCCGACAATATATTTTCCTGCTCTTTACAAAACGAGCTTGATCATTTTTTTTTAAACACTATTATGTTTATAATTACTGATGGTTTTTTGTTTGTTTGCTTGTTTTTTTTTGTTTTTTTTTCCTACGCCGATTTGCAAAGTCTAATGTCTGTCGGTCGGTATTTCCCATCTATTTTCTTCCATTTCCCCCAAAAGTGTGACTATATGTGAAGTGAAAACCGGAGCCCACGCCAATATCAGACACGTAGATCACAGGATTCTTCAACACAAATTGTTCTCATGAGACAACCACGCAAACAGTACGCGGCGCTGATGAATTGCGCAATGGAACAGGACTGCTTGCATTTACCTTCTTCTTTTTTCACAGCCACAGGAAATGGGGGGGAGATTTGAGATGGGAGGAGGAGGAGGAGGAGGAGGAGGGGAGGGAGGGGGTGATGCTCTTGTTATGGTACAATGAGGCCTGTGTTTTTGTTGTTGTTGTTGTTCATGTTTTTTTTTTTTTCTCTTATTCGGTATTATTACTGGGATGTAAGAAGCGTGTTGAACGTGTGTTTTAATATTTTCCGTCGTGTGGAGGTGGACTATCTGCATTATCTCTATTGATCCTTGTTTTTGTTTTTCGTTTTGATGAGTCTATTTAGTAATTCTTATTTCGTCAATGTACGTTCTTTCTGTTTT
>NW_028234421.1:11116015-11118515 GCF_977035675.1 Penaeus japonicus | reverse complement strand
TAGTCCCAGTGGCATCCCCAGTCTCAACATCAATTGCACTTGCAGCTCAAACGGCAGCATCTTCAGCTCTATGCACACAACGACAACAGGGTACGTAAGACCCACCGAAATGATTTGAAAAATAGTGATCTGATCCAAATGCTGATGCAGAAAGTAAATGAAATGATGGCCATGATGCAACAGCAGATTGCACCGTAACTTCAGATTCAAGAAAGGATATTCATACTCCACCTTGGTCAGCGCCAATTTCTGCAACCTTTAATAACAAAAGATAAATCAAAATTACTTTAAGTGTATAATTTGAAATTTTAATGATATGAAGAAAAATCGATTTTATTTTAATTGATCAATGACATTTTTGTCAGACCAGATAAGTAATCTATTCAATGTGACCATTTTAGTGCGGCCCTTCAAACATGTGTACAGTTAACCAATCCCCAGGTCTGTCTATGAGCCATTAAAGTCTCGTTAGACAGGAAATCTCTCTCTCCTCTGTTTCTCTCCCTTATTTACCTCACCCTCTCTCTTTCAGGTCATTTACCTCTGTTCACCGTTTTTTCCCGTTGGCTTCTTATTTGGCTAATATGAAAATATTTTTGTTTTCTAACGTCAAAGATGAAAATAATGTTACAAAAGCCTTTTTTCTAGTATTTTTAACCACTATCTTGTAAAGAGAAAAAGAAAAACAACATGGATTATTGTGCCGGTTAAGAATCCAATATAAAATGTGTGGAGTCTCCTTTTATATTCATTTTATAATTCGTTTCGTTTTTTTTTTTTTCCTTTGGGTTTGTATGTAATAGTGATAATGGAAACAATGAGATAACAAAGGAAGGTCAAAGAACATTAAACATTATGAACATGGAAAGAGGAGAGAGGAAGGAGAAAATGTAGCACAGGAGGGCAGGAAATGCAGAGACTGAGTAAAAGAGAAGAGAGAAGAGAGAGGAGAGAGAGAGAGAGAGAGGAGAGAGAGAGAGAGGAGAGAGAGAGAAAGGAGAGAGAGAGATAGAAGAGAAATATTATAAATAGAGAAAGAGAGAGAGAGAGAGAGAGAGAGAGAGAGAGAGAGAGAGAGAGAGAGAGAGAGAGAGAGAGAGAGAGAGAGAGAGAGAGAAAACATTATTGCTAGAGATATATGGATAGAGAGAGAGAGAGAGAGAGATAGAGATAGATAGATAGAGATAGAGAAAGAGAGAGAGGAGAGAGAGAGAAAAGAGAGAGAGAGAGAGAGAGAGATAGAGAGAGAGAGAGAGAGAGAAGGGGGGAGAGGAGAGAGAGAGATTGAAAGATATAGATAGATATATAGAGTATAGAGATAGAGAGATACAGAGAGTTAGAGATAGATAAAGATAGAGATATAGAGAGTCAGAGAGGAGAGAGAAGAGAGAGAGAGAGAGAGAGAGAGAAAGAGAGTGAAGAGAGAGAGAGAGGATAGGAGGGAAAGAGAGAGAGAGAGAGAGAGTGAGAGAAAGAGAGAAGAGAGAGAGAGAGAGAGAAGGAGAGAGAGAGAGAAAAGAGAAAGAGAAAGTGAGAATTTTTCGTCGTCGGCGTTGGTTTGTCCCATTTACCAAATAATTTTACGCATTTGTAAACATAAGATATATATAAACGGTAGAGGTGAATAATTTGGATAGAAGTCGTTTCCTTACTCTAGTGCATGAAACACATAAAATTAGAGGAAACACCATTACTGAGATGAGTTAACAAGATGCATGTAACGGATCAAGAAACCTACCGCCTTTATCAACCACAGCCTCTCTAGGGGCTTTCAAGTATGAGCTACCTTAAGTATGAGCTACCCTTAAAATGTCCCCATGACTATGGATTGTCTCATTCATATCCACACGTCAGTTTCACCTTGACAAACTCTCGGTGAAACAAGCGTGAACAGAGATATGAACAGATTATTTGATAAGGTGCTATCTGGGGAGAGTTTAGACTTTCATATATACTCCTCCAATACGAACGAACGACAGGCCCTAGCGAGTCTTGTACAAGGCCACGTTTCTCCACGTTTCCTTAGTTCCCCTAAAGTTGAAGAACTCTGTCAGGACGATCGTATGCCACCTGGGATGCTGGATCAAGTGACCTGAACCACCTTTTACCAGAAGGTGCTTTATACCTAGAGTGGCCAGGTTCTGGAATGCTTTTTGGAAGGTCCATTAATCTAAGCGGAATCATCAAGCATGTGTAAGTGTTTTTTAAAGTGGAACATGGATGGATGCCTAGTTGTATAACTTTACATGATGCCATAGGACTAAATTCTAAATTTTATGGAAGCGGTTATATATCCGGTTCATCTTACTAGTAAAGATATTTTAAAATTTCATCACCATAAGTATTATTTTTTGGCGGTATAGCTATTAGGCTAGATATCTCTAGGTGAGAGAGAAAAAAATAGAAAATAGAGAGTGGGAGTGAGAATGAAGAGAATGAAAGGAGAGGAGAGTAAGAGTAAGAGAAGAGAAGGAGTGAGAGTGGGAAAAAAAATGTGGGG
>NW_028234421.1:11071015-11073515 GCF_977035675.1 Penaeus japonicus | reverse complement strand
AAGGTGCAAGGAAGGTAGGGTGGGATGGATGGGGGAAGGCAAGAGGGTAAGAGGGAAGGGAATGAGAGGGAGGGGGGAGGGGGGCAAGGGGGAAGGAGGACGGGGAGCGAGAGGAAAGGAGGAATAATGGTGAAGGTAGGTAGAGAAAGGGGAGGGAGGGAGTGGTAAGGAGGGGGAACGGAGAAGGAGAGGCAAGAGGGAAGGGAGTGTGAGGACGAGGAACGAGGGGGAGGGAGGGGGAAAAAGGCAGAGTGGGAAGAGGGACCTAAGAGGGAGTACAGCAAGAGAGGAAAATGGAAAGAGGAGGGTAACTGATAATGGAGCAATAGGGAAGAGGAGGAAAAGGAGGAAGAGGGGAAATAGGGGAAAAAGCGGAGAAAATAAGGGGATGGTTAGGTGGTAGAGACAGAGAGGAGGAAGATTAAAGCCGGAGAAGGGAGGAGGAAAGGAGGTAAATGGGAGAGGAAATAGGTAAAGGGATGGAGGAAGAAGAAGTAGTGAAGAAGGATGCGGATGAGAAGGATAAAGATAGGGAGGAGGAGGAGTGGGAGGAGAAAGAGATGAAGAATTAGGAGGAGGAGGGGGAGAAGAAGAAGGAGGAGGAGGAGGAGGAGGAGGAGGAGGAGGAGGAGGAGGAGGAGGAGGAGGAGGAGGAGGAGGAGGAGGAGGAGGAGAAGGAGAAGAAGAAGAAGGAGTAGGAGGAAAAGAAGGAGGAACAGGAGAAGAAGAAGGAGGAGGAGAAGAAGGAGGAAAAGGAGGAAGATGAGGAGGAGGAGAAGGAGAAATAGGGGGAAAAGAAGAAGGAAGAGGAAGAGGGGGAAAAGGAGAAGGAAGAGGAAGAGGAGGAGAAAGAGAAAGAGAAGGAGAGGGAGGAGGAGGAGAAGAAGAAGGAGGAGGAGGAGGAGGAGGAGAGGAAGAAGGAGGAGTAGGAGGAAAAGAAGGGGGAGGAGAAAGAGAAGAAGAAGAAGGAAGAGGAGGAGGAGGAGAAGGAGGAAAAGGAGTAGGAGAAGGAAAAGGAAGAAGAGGAGGTGGAGAAGAAGGAGAAGGAAGGCGAAAAGGAGGAGGAGGAGAAGGAGGAGAAACAGAGGGGAAAAGAAGAGGAGGAGGAGGAGGAGGAGGAAGGGTAGGAGGAGAAGGAAAAAAGTAGAAGAAAAATTAAGAGGAGGCGTAGGAGTTGGGGGGGAGAAGGAGGAGGAGGAGGAGGAGGAGGAAGAAGAAAAGGAGACGGAGTAAAAGGAGGAGGAGGAAGAAGAAAAAGAGGAGGAAGAAGAAAAAAAAGGAAGAGGAGGAAGAAAAAGAGGAGGAGGAGGGAAATGAGGAAAAGAAGAAGAAAAGGAAATGGAGGAGTAGGATTAAGAGAAGATGGAGAAGGAGGAGGGGGAAAAGGAGGAGTAGGAAAAGGAGGAGGAGGAAAAAGAAGAGCAAGAAAAGGAAGAAGAGGAGGAGGGGGAGGGAGAGGAGAAGGAGGAGGAGGAGGAGACGGAGGAAGAGGAGGAGGACGGAAGGGGAGGAGCTTAGAGGAGGGTAACAGGCAAAGGGAAGAGAACAAAGAAAGGGGAGAGTGAGGAATGGGGAGTAGGCTGAAGGGGGTATGAGGGGAAAGAGGAGGAGAATGGAGAGAAAGAGAGGAAAAAGAGGGGGGGGGGGAGAAAGAGGAGTCGGAGGGGGAGAAGAAATAAAGAGGAGGGAGAGGGGCAGAGAGAAAGAAGAAAAACAAAAGAAAGGGAAAATGGGAGATATAAGTGAGAGAAATAACGAAAAAAGAAAATGAACGAGCAAGAGAATGGGAAAAAAAAAGATAAAAAGGGCAAAAAGAAAGGAAAGTAGAAGAAGAGACGTAGAAGAAATATAAGGAACAGAGACATACTTCAACCATGTTTTTTTTTCCATTTTCCTTTTTTCCCCCTTTTTTTCTTTTTTCGCCCCCGTCATATTAATCCATATCCCCGTCGGACCGAAGCGCTTAAGCCATTATTTCCCGTACGCGCGAGAGAAAATATGTAAATCTGGTGAGCTTATTGGTTATTTGCCATGGCCAGTGTGAATATTGTCCGTCTGTTTTCTTGGCAGGATCGGTAAAAGAGAGAGAGAATGAGAGAATAAGAGAGAGAGAGAGAGAGAGAGAGAGAGAGAGAGAGAGAGAGAGAGAGAGAGAGAGAGAGAGAGAGAGAGAGAGAGAAGAGAGAGAGAGAGAGAGAGAGAGAGGAGAGAAGGAAGAGAGAGAGAGAGAGAGAGAGAGAGAGAGAGAGAGAGAGAGAGAGAGAGAGAGAGAGAGAGAGAGAGAGAGAGAGAGAGAGAGAGAGAGAGAGAGAGAGAGAATAAATAAAAAAAATAAAAATAAATAAATAAAAGCGTGCCAGCGAAAGGGGTTAGAGACGAGGGAAGAATAACAATGAAGAGACATAGGCAGAGGATGAAAATAAAAGGGTAAAGCAGAAAGGTGAGATGATTGTTTGGCGGGAAAGAGGGGGAGGGGAGGGGGAGGGGGAGGGGGAGGGGG
>NW_028234421.1:11048515-11051015 GCF_977035675.1 Penaeus japonicus | reverse complement strand
CTCTCATTTCCATCCTTATCATCAAACTTCATCATCACTCATAATAAATATAATCCACATTCCTATCATTCTAACTAATCTAAAAAAAAAAAAAAAAAAAAAAAAAAAAAAAAAAAAAAAAAAAAAATCCTCATAACCATAATGAAAGTCATAATTACGATTAAACCTCATCCGTAAAAAAAAGCCACCTTGCGGAGGTATGCATTAGCACACCAAAATGAGAGAGAGCAGAGTGTCACGTCTGTCAGACCTACGTTGTGGAATTTTTGGGTTTTGTTCGTACGAGTGAACTGAGAAGGAAATAAATTGTTTCCTTTATTCATTTATGCAACTGTTCATTCGTTTGTTTTAGTGAGTCATCTGTTCTAATTTTTTATAGTTTGGAAGATATATATGTTGCTAAAAGGGAGTGAGGGACTTTCGTTTTATTTTATTATTATTTTTTTTTAGAAAGAGAGAGCGAGAGAGGTAGAGGGAGAGGGAAAGAGAGTATGAGAGAGAGAGAGAGAGAGAGAGAGAGAGAGAGAGAGAGAGAGAGAGAGAGAGAGAGAGAGAGAGAGAGAGAGAGAGAGAGAGAGAGAGAGAGAGAGAGAGAGAGAGAGAGAGAGAGAGAGAGAGAGAGAATGAGAGAGAGGGGAAGAGAGAGAGAGAGAGAGAGAGAGAGAGAGAGAGAGAGAGAGAGAGAGAGAGAGAGAGAGAGAGAGAGAGAGAGAGAGAGAAAGAGAAAGAGAGATGAAGATGATAGTACTATTGCTATTACTATTACTACTACTACTACTGGTACTGCTACTACTAATACTAATACTATTAATGTTAACAAAGACAATAGTTAAACTACAGCTACTGCTACTGATGCTGCTACTGCTGCGAATGACAAACACAAATGGTGATAATGATAATAACAAAAGTAATAATGATAATGACAATAACAAAAATAATAATGATAATGATAATGATAATAACAAAAACGATAATGATAGTGACATCAACAATAACAATAACAATTATGAAAAAATAGTGAAAGTAATAATGGCAATGATAATGATGGTGATGATGATGGTAGTAATCATAATAATAATGATAATAATAACAGTGATAATGATTATGATGATAATGATAATGATAATAATAATGTAAATAATAAAGAATATTATAACAATTGAAATGATAAAGATAGTGATGGTAACAATAATTGTAATAATTATAAGGCTGAAAAAACGACTTAAGTAATAATAACAATAATAGTGATAATAATAAGGATAACAAAAAATAATGATAATGATAATGGAATTATAATAATATTAAGAATACTAATAATGATAGTAATGATGCCAATGATGATAACGAAGATGATAATGATGATGATGGTGATTATAAAAAAATATAATATTAATAATAATACTAATGATAAGGATAATGATGATGACAATAATGATACTAACAACAGTAAATTCAGTTTCTTTTTTATAATTCCTTATTAATAATTTCGGTAATGCTAAAGATGATGATGATAATAGTAATAACAATAACAGAAATTAATACAAATCATATCATCATCATTATCATCATTCCATTATTGTTGATATCATTCTATTACTGTTGTTGACAGTATTACCATAATCACAATTATTGCTTTCATAATGATCATTATTATTAATGCCCTCAATCTCATCGTAATTATCATCACCATTTTTATTATCATGCTATTTTTATAATTACTAGCATTGCTATTATAAATTTTGTTATTATTTTCATTATCATTATTATTATTATCAGAATCATGATTATTGGTATTGTCATTATGATCATTATCATTATGATCATTATTGATATCTACATATCTCATCATTATTAATATTGTCATCATTATTATCGTTACTATCGTCATTATTATTATTACCACCACCATCATCATCATCATCATTATTGTCATTATCATTGTTATTATTCTCACTATTCTATATCATCATCCCTACTATTATCATTACAACTAATACCACTAGCATTACTACTACTTACAACGGCATATGTCTAGAAGCCTTTTCATTGCGTACATTTTAGGCTAATGGTGATAAAGAAGCTTACTGGGAAACATTACGAAACATAGTGTTCAGTAAATACCAATCTACCTGAACGATGTTATACCTGAAAACCGCCGATATATCACACAGTATATATTCCCGTTCATAACTAATACTGATGAACTCGCCTTTAGGAAAATATATATACATATATACATAAATGCAAGGATTGTGTTTATCTTGGTTATAACGGGGTCGTATGCAGTCTAATACGGATAGAGCGCCTGAAAGGAGTGTGAGTGATGAGATCCTTAAGAGTAATGAAAACGAAGAACGGATACGGCTGTTGAGTTTAAATAGCCTGTTTTACTGCACGAGAATAAAGGAGCTACTGCTTCGTACACCTTTTTTTGTGTGAAGTCAAAGGCTTTATGACTCGTTGTTCTCGTAAATTTCGAGTAAAATAGGTTGATGCAGTG
>NW_028234421.1:11023515-11026015 GCF_977035675.1 Penaeus japonicus | reverse complement strand
ATTGACTCTAAAGCTGTAGGGATTTTCCGGTAAATATACTAACAAACATTATTCGGTGAATTATGAACAAAAAACGGCAGTTGAAAATAATTTGATACTAAAAGTCGGTGTTTGCATTGCAAAACTATAACTGAATTTGCCTTTCCCGGATTTAATCTAGAAGGTAAGTATAAAGCAATAAATAGGCACAGCGAATGTGAATTATTAATAACGTTCTGGCTGAAACAATAGCTTGATGTGCGGACAAAGGCATAATTATAGTTTGTTTTATATTGACTGAAGTTGTATCAGAATGCAATTAAGATACGCTCGTTAATCTTGGGAAACATTATTACAGGGAGACAATAACCCTCAGTTAATATAGATATTATAGATCTCAAAGGATATTGAGATTGTGTCATACTTCAGCTAATTCTGTAGATCACAAACAAAAAAGAGTTCATAGATGGCAGGTATGTGTATCTGATAGAGCTGGACTTTCACTTTTTTTTTTTTTTTTTTTTTTTTTTTGTCTGGTGTGTGTAAAGACTAGAAAGTAGAGTCTCAAAATCGTCACGAGGTTCAAAGTTCATTTTGTGTAGTTCACCTATAGTAGCTTAGACACTATGAATAATAACGAAATATTGACGATTCCCATGATATCAATATCATAAAAAAACACTAATATTCTCCTATTAAACGAAACCCCGACATCACATTTCCAGGCACAGCATCCGTTGTGGTACAGCTAGCGGATGTGAACGACAACTCTCCCCGTTTGACCCGCGAGGTGTGGGAAGTGGATGTGAAGGAAACAAGAGGAAGGGGACCCCCCGATAACATCACCTTGCTACAGATCTCGACCTTTGATTCAGATACTTCCAATTATTTCTATTATCGGGTGTGTTGCCTGCATTTTTGGAACTACGGATTATATTGTGTTATTATTGCTATCATTACTAATGCTACTGCCTATTACTATAACTACTACTACTACTACTACTACTTATACCACTATTACTACTATAACTACTACTACTACTACTACTACTACTACTACTACTACATCTACTACTACTGCTACTACTACTACTACTGTTGCTATCATCATAGTTGGCCATAGTGGTAGTTATAGTAGTAGTAGTAGTAATGATGATAATGATAATAAGGATAATGAAAATAATGACAATGCTGATGACAATGATAATGATTATATTGATGGTGATGATAATAATAGTTCATAGCTATGATAATAATAAGAAGGGTAATGGTGATAAAAAAACAACAACAATAATAATTATTGAGATGATAGCAAAAAAAAAAGAGATAATAATGATAGTGATGATTATGTTATTGTTATTATCATAACCATTTTAATCATTTCATTATTATTATTTTGATTATTATTATCATTGTGATAATAATAATTATCATTGTTATCATTATCGTCATTACTACTATCATTATTATCATATCATCATGTATAATATGTACAGTATTGATAATAATCATTATTACCATTATCATTATCATTATTACCATTGTTATCAATATCATCGTTATTGTTTTCATGAAAATAATGGTTATGATGAAAATTATAATAATGATAATGATAATGACAATGAAGATATTAATAATAATGATGATAGTGATAAGGATGATAGTGATGGCAATGATGATAATTATTATCATTATCCTTATTTTGATATTATCAGTATCATTAATACTGTTATCTCTGTTATCGTTTTTATTATCATTATCATTAGTATCATCCTTAGTAGTAGTAGTGTTATAATTATCATTATCATTGCCATCGTTTTTGTTATTATCATCGTTATTATTATCATTATTATTATCGCTATCATTATTATTGTTTTTATTTTTATTATTATTACCATTATTCTTATTGTTATTGTAACAGTTATTACTATCATCAATATTATCGGTATTATTATTATTATCGTCTTTTTTATCATTATTATGTTTTTTTATCATTTTTATTTTTATTCTATTTTTATTTTTTTTAGCATTAATAATACCACCATAGTTATGGTTGCTGTTGTTGTAATTACTGTCATTATTGTTATCATACTATAACCCCTAATATCGCCGTAGTTATCATTGTCATTACCAGTTATAATTACCATGAAAGAGAAAAATCCATTTCAAGTCACCATTTTGTTGTTTGTTTGTTTTATTTTTACACAAGCAAGATAATTTAGCTTGCTGCTTATCATGTGATGCTAAACTTACTTAGCTAATTACATCTTTGCATATCACTACAGCCAGAACATGTGCATAGATTTTTTATATAGACTGCTTATAATTTTGTTTTAACTTTACCTGTAAGCCCTTTTAAAGTCAGTATAACGAGTAAACTGACAAACAATAATAGAAATGTATGAGCGCAAATAATCATTATGAACTATGAGGTTCTGAAGGTACTGTTTGCAATATTTCCTTCTTAGGCGCATAAGCTCTTTGTCTTTGCTGTGCATTCGCTAATACACTCAGAGTTCAA
>NW_028234421.1:11011015-11016015 GCF_977035675.1 Penaeus japonicus | reverse complement strand
AAGACGGGATAAGCGAGAAAGAACGGGGTAAGAGAGAGGGAGAGAGAGAGAGAGAGAGAGAGAGAGAGAGAGAGAGAGAGAGAGAGAGAGAGAGAGAGAGAGAGAGAGAGAGAGAGAGAGAGAGAGAGAGAGGGAGACGAGGGGCGAGGTGGAAGGGGGGGAGACGAAGAGAAGAGAGGAGAGAGAGGGGGGAGGGGAAGAGAGAGGGGGGAGGGGGAGCGAGACAAGACAGGGGGAGAAAGAGAGAGAGAGAAGAGAGGAGAAGAAGAAGGAAGAGAGGAGGGAGAAGAGAGACGAGCAGACGAGATGAGAGACTCGCACGAGAGAAGAAAGAGAAAGAAAGAGAGATAGTGAGGGGGGAGGGGGAGAGAGGGTGAGAGAGAGATAGGGGGGAGAGGGGAGAGAGAGTGGAACGAGGAGAAGAGAGAGAGTAGGAGAGAGAGGGAGAGAGAGAGCAGGAGAGAGAAGAGATTGGAGAGAGAGCAGTGACGAGAAGAGAGGAAGAGAAGAGAGAGAGAGAGAGAGGAGGAAACTAGGACGCGGACGAGATGAGAGGAGAGAGAAGAGGTGGAGGGGAGAGAGAGAGAGAAGGAGAAAGAGAGAGGGAGAGGAGGAGAGGAGGGAGGAGAGAGAAGAGAGTTAGATAGAGAGATAGAAAAGAACAGAGAGAGAGAGAGAGAGAGAGAGAGAGAGAGAGAGAGAGAGACAGAGACAGAGAGAGAGAGGTTGATATTTTTTCGTCGGCTATGGTTTGTCCATTTAACAATGATTTTACGCAAAAAAATATAGATAGATTATGATGCTTTTTTACGGCTAGGTTGCCCATGGCCCACAGACTAGTTGATTGCATTTTGGCAATGATCCAAATCCACCTAAGGGCCCACAATGATATTTGAATATATTTTTCCATTTCAAATACTCATAGAAATCAGTGTAGTAATAACCCGTCCAACATAAAATTTTATGATAGTCTTATGTATTTTGAAATTGTGTTTTTTCAACCTCTCTCCTTCTCTCTCTTATATGCTATATTTAGCTTTTATGGGCGTTTCTACAGGTCTACGAGTGCTTTTTAGTTGTTATATTTATTGTCACACGCACATCCATAAATAGGGATAAATTATATACCTGTACCTAACGAATAAACACGCATAATATCGGCCTTTCCATTAAAAGACGAAGGCGGGGAGGTGGCATGAGTAACCTTGGCATTCGGTAACCTTTCTTTTATAGATTTGATGACCTTTAATTTCATGGGCCGGAGAAGGCTCTTTGTCAGTCTAAATGTGGCTGGGTGTAACGTGTACGTACATGTGTGTGTTTTTATCAGCGTGTGTGTGTGTGTAGGGTGGGTTGGGTTGGTGGGGTGGGGGTGTCTGTGTATTTTTGTATCTATGTACGCGTGTATGTGTGTTGTTTTGTTTTGGCTCTTATTTCTTTTCCTTTCTTTGTGTGGTTTTTTGTGTGTGTGGTGTGTTTCTTGTGTTGTGTTTGGTGTGTGTGTGTGTTGTGTGTGTGTGTGTGGAGAGAGAGAGAGAGAGAGAGAGAGAGAGAGAGAGAGAGAGAGAGAGAGAGAGTTGAGAGATGTGTTGTGTGTGGGGTGTGTGAGAGAGAGAGAGGAGAGAGAGAGAGAGGAGAGAAAGAGAGAGAGAGAGGAGAGAGAGAGGAGAGGGAGAGAGAGAAGAATCGAGAGATGAGAGTGAGAGAGGGAGAGAGAGAGAGGAGAGAGTGAGAGAGGAGAGATAGAGCTGATAGAGAAGAGCGAGAGAGGAGAGAGAGAGAGAGAGATGGAGAGATTGCGAGAGTGAGAGAGAGAGGGGAAGGAGGAGGAGAGAGAGAGAGAGAGAGAGAGAGAGAGAGAGAGAGAGAGAGAGAGAGAGAGAGAGAGAGAGAGAGTGTGTGTGTGTGTGTGTATCTACAGGCAGCCATTGCTCAGGCGAAACGACAAAAAAGTGTCGTTAAAGGAGAATGGTGAATGGGCGATGTCGATAGAAGAGATTGCGTGCCGATACACAATGGCAAAGATATTGTACGCTCATGTATGGGTTGCGCGTTTATTCAGACATACGTGTTTGCGTACTGTGTGTATGTGGGTATGTGATTGTGTGGTTGCGCCGCCGTTTCTGATTGTAGTGTATTTTCTGTGTGTATGCGAGTTTATGGTCGGCTGAATGTGCGGATCTGTACAATATGTATAAAGATTCTCGGCGATTTCTTTTGCTTCTGCTCCGTCATGGATACTGTTTTTTTTTTTTTTTTTTTTTTTGTGGGTGTTCTTTCTTCTGTTTTTTTGAGAGGGGAGAGACTGAGGAGAGCAGAGAGAGAGAGAGAGGAGAGAGAGAGAGAGAGATAAGGGGAGAGAGATGGGGAGGCGAGAGAGATAGAGAGAGATAGAGAGATAGAGAGAGATACGAGACGATACGAGAGAGCGAGCGCTATGAGAGCGAGCGCGCTCAGAGATAGTGGGAGAGATAGCAGAGAGAGGAGAGAGAAAGAGAGTGAGAGAGAGCGGAGATATAGTGGAGGGAGAGAGGAAGCGAGCGATAGAGACGAGAAGAGAGAGAGATGAGAGAGAATAAGAATACATGAAGCTTATAGAGAAACGAAATACGAGGAGAATCGAACGTACGAAAGCCCGAAACGGTAGAGCGCTAGCAAAGCTCTTTCTAAACTACCCTCTTCTCCTCTCCAAACTCTCTAAACGGTCACTCTTTCTTCGCTCTCTATCTCTCTTTCTCTCTCTCTTCTCGTCTCTCTCTCTCCTTCTTCTGTCTCGCTCTCTCTCTCTCTCTTCTCCCTCTCTCACTTCTCTTTCTCTCTCTCTACTTCTCTCTCTCTCTCTCTCTCTCTCTCTTTTTCTCTTCTCCTCTCTTCTCTCTCCCTCTCTTTCTCTCTCTCTTCTCTCTCTATTCTCTCTCGTCCTCTCTCTCTCTCTCTCTCTCTCTCTCTCTCTCGCTCCCTCCCTCCCTCCCTTCCTCACTCTCTCCCCTCCTCCTGCCCTCCCTTCCTCCCTCCCTCCCTTACTCTCTCTCTCCCTCCATATTCCCTCCCTCCCTTTCTCCCCTCTCCCTCCTTCCCTCCCTCCCTTCCTCACTCTCTCTCCTCCTCTCGCCCTCCCTCCCTCCCTCCCTCCCTTACTCTCTCTCTCCCTCATATCCCTCCTTTCCCTCCCGTCATTCCTCCCTTTCTCTCCCATCCCTTTCCTGTCCCTTCCTCTACTCCCTCCTTCCCTTTCCTCCCTCCTTCCTCCTCCCCCTCTCCCCTTCCTTCTCTCCCTCCCTCCTTTCTCCCTCCCTCCCTCCCTCCCCTTACTCCCTCCTCCCCTCCTTCCCACCCTCCCTCCACCCCACCCTCCTTTCCTCCCCTCCCTCCCTTTCTCTCTTCCCTCCCTCCTCCCTCCACTTTCTTCTTCTACCTCTCTCCCCCCTCTCTCCCTCCCTCCCTCCCTCCCTCCCTCCCTCCCTCCCTCCCTCCTTTCCTCCCTCCCTCCTTCTCTCCCTCCCAATCTATCTATCCCTCTATCTATCTCACGCAGTCAATACCCCACCCACACAGCATCCTCGTCCAGAAAAGATATCTCTCATCCGTGTGTTATTTTTCTTCTCCCAGGGACGCGGAGGCTGGAAGGACCCGAGACACACTGACACAGCGTGGATAAGCATCACCCTGAAGGACATCAATGACAACCCTCCTGAATTTCGACGCCCACACGCCCATGTCACGGTGCGAGAGGACACTATCCCCGGAACGCTTTTGGCTCATATTCCCGCCCGTGATCCCGATATGGTGAGTGTGGTGTGTCGGTTGGTGAGGTGAGGTGAGTGTAGGATGTATGGTGTGGTGTGTTGGGAGTGTGGTGGGATGTATAGGAAAGGGTGCGTGATGTATGGTGGCTATGGTGTCATGTATTGTAGATATGGTATTATGATTTATTGACGCTCAGGTATTATCCACGGTGAATGTGGTGAGATGCATGATGCGGAAGAGGGCGTGTGGGCGGCGTCTCGGCTCTAGTTCTGCTTCTTCAGTTGATTCTTTTGATCTTTAAAGTGGTTACACAATTTTTTTTTATTTTTTGTTCATGATTCTCATTACTTTAACACTTTTATCACTTCTCCTTATTCTCTCTTTCTTTCTTCATCTCTTCCTCTCTCTCTCTCTCTTTCTCCCTCTCTCTCTCTCTCTTTCTCTGTGTGTCCGTCTTTCTCAATCTATCTATCTTTTCTCTCTTTTCTTTCTTTTTTTATCCCTCTCTCCTTATCCCCTCCCCCCCCTTTCTACTTCTACCTCCCCCTTCATCCCCCTCCCTTTCCTCCCCCAGATGGGTCTCCAGCGCGTCAACTACCACGTGGAGGGCGGCTGGGACGCCCTCAACGTGGACGGCGGCGGGGGCGTGAGGCTCTGGCGCTCCCTGGACCGAGAGGGCGCGGGCGGCGGCCTGGGCGTGGCGCGGGTCATCGCCGTGGACGAAGGGCGGCCGCCCCTCAGCGCCACCGCCACCCTCACGCTCTCCGTCACTGACGTGAACGACTGCCCTCCGCGCCTCTTGCCGCCCACGCTGCTGCACGTCCCCGAGGGCGCCCCGGCCACTCGCGCGGGCGTCCTCACCTGCACCGACGACGACGTGTGGGCGATGGGTCACGGCCCGCCCTTCAACCTCTCGCTCTCGCCCTCGAACCCCGCCCATGTCCTCCAGCTGCTGGCCTTCAAGTACGACTCGAGTAAGTACGGTGAGGGAAAGAAAGAAAAGGAGGAGGTGGAATGTAAAGGGAATGGAGGAGGAGGGAGGGAGGGATGGAGAATGTGTGTGTGAGAGAGAGAGGGAGAGGGGGAGGAGGAGGGGAGGGGGAGAGGGAGAGGGGAGGGAGAGGGAGAGGGAGAGGGAGAGGGAGAGGGAGAAAAAAGAAAAATAGGAGAGGGAGAGGAAGAGAGGGAGAGGGAGAGGAGGGGAGAGGGAGAGGGAGGGAGAGGGAGAGGGAGAGGGGAGGGAGGGAGGGAGA
>NW_028234421.1:10993515-10996015 GCF_977035675.1 Penaeus japonicus | reverse complement strand
CATTATAATTATCATTATTATTATTATTTCTGATGTTATTATCATTATCATCATTACTGTTGTTATTATTATTACATTTATCATTCTTCTTTGTGTTGTTATCATTATTGTCAGTGCTATTACTATGTCCATTTTCATCATCATTATTATTTTTAAGGCTTATTACTATTGTTTTTATTGTTGTTTTTATCAATCTTATTTTTAAAAATCTTTTTCTTTTTCTTGTTCTTATCAAAATCATAATGATAATAATAATGATGTAAGTATTATGATGGTTATTGATATTGCCATTATTAATATCACTTTTGATCTCATAATTGTTTTTTTTTATTATAATAATGATTATGATAATGATAATGATGAAATGATAATAACAATTATAATAATATTACCATTATTATTATCATCATTATTATCATTATTGCTATTATCAGTAATTATTGTATTCTTTATCCTTATTATTATTATCATCATTGTCATCATCATTATCATCATCATTATTATCATTATCATTATTATCATCACCATAATCATTATCATTATCATCATTATTATCATCACCATTAATATCATTACCATCACCATTTCTCACGTAACAGGTGACAAAACACGCACCGGCAGTGGTACCAATGATAAATTTCCTCAATAGCACTGCTTCTCGTACACATTTTTAATACCAAGTCTCGTGTGGAGAGAGTAAACCTTCTTTCAAAGCTAAGTGACTCTGCAAACAGAGAAGAAGGTTAAAAGACAACGCGACTCCAGGTGTATTTACGTTTATCGGGTATTTCTCTTTGTCCTAGGATTATCGTTGTTGTTATCATTATTGTGTATGGTCATTTTGATACCATTATTTTTATTGTTGTTGTTGTTGCTATTGTTGTTATTATCATATTTATTATTGTTGTTGTTGTTGCTGTTATTATTGTTTTTATTATTATTATCAATATTGTTATTATTATCATCATCATTATTACCATTATTATTATTATGATTGATGATAATGAAAAAAAGCCAATGATAATATAATCATTATTATCATTATCATAACCAGTATCATTATTATTATCATTATCATTATTGTTATCATTATCATTATTATTATTTTACTATCATGATTATCATCCTCATCATTATTATTATTACTTATTGTTGTCTTTGTTGTTATCATGTTCTTTTTGATGATGGTAATTATGTTGCTGATAATGATGATGGTGATGACAATGATAATGATAATGATAATGATAATGATAATGATAAAGATAATAATAATGCTAATGTTAAAGATGATGCTAATTATCATCATTATTGGTGTGGTAGTTATCACTGTTATGATTATCTTTATCATTATTATTACAGTTATTTTTGCTGGAGTGACTATTACGAATAATAAAACTTACTATATTCACTATATCTAACAATCTCCTATCACTATCCTCATCATCCTGCACAGGTCGTGGATTCCAACATCACATCCCTAGTGACACCTCGCATCACCCGCGCCCACGACTGCCATGTTCACGCCCACTACGAGAAGGATACGTGCACATCCTGTCTCAATGGCGGCCGCTGTGTTAGGACGCATGAAGGACATAAGTAAGTGATAATTTTTTTTTTTTTTTTTTTTTTTTTTTTTTGGGGGGGGGGGGAGGGGGTTTTCCTTTTTTTCTTTTTTTCCCTGTTGGGGTTAGGGGGAGGGGGAGGCGGGTGATTGTGTATTTAGGTGCGTGTGTGGGAGAAGTGTTTGTTGGTGTGTCTTTGTAAGGGATTGGGTGTTTGTGAGTGTGTGTGTCTCCCTTGTGGCTACCTCCCTCCCTCTCTCTCCCCTCCTTCCCTCCGCTCTCCTCTCTCTCCTCTCTCCTCTCTCTTTCTTCTCTCTCTCTCTCATCTCACCGCTCCTCTCTTTCGTCCCTCGTTCTCTCACTCTCTCTCTCTCTCTCACTCGGCCTCTCCTCTCTCTCTCTCTCCTCCTCCCTCCCTCCCTCTATCAATCTATCTACTATCTTCAGTGTATTTATTTGATTGAAAATTTAAATGTAATCAATCAAAAACAAAAGTCATTAAAGCCTTATAAAAATTAAAGAAAGCCTTATAATTATAAATGTAACATAAAAATATTAACAATTTAAATGAAAACAAAACGAAACGTTTTCTATTTATGCCTGTGTCACTGAGAAATGTACATAATTATCAAAATCCTTTAGTAAAAGAGGTCAGTAGAATTCAACATTTGATATTTCAAATTACGAAATATATATTCATACTAAGAGATGAAAGAAAAAGAAAAAGGAAACTGCATTTAGTTCATTGACACATTACTTAAATAATGTGTGAGATAATGAAATTTCACACGCTTTTAATTTTGTTTCTTTTATAACTGTTATTGAGACATGCGCTAGTAAAACGAATTTTTTTCCAGCAAGATAAACATATTATGATCGAATATGAAAAACTATTAATATCAGCAAATCTAACCTATTTATAGTATCCCATACTCCCA
>NW_028234421.1:10982700-10985200 GCF_977035675.1 Penaeus japonicus | reverse complement strand
ATATTTATATCTATATCTATCTTTCTATCTATATATTATATATATATGTGTGTGTGTGGGTGTGTGTGTGGGGGGTGTTGGGGGGTGTGTGTGTGTGTGTGGGTGTGTGGGGTGTATTGTGTGTGTGTGGGTTGTGTGTTGTCGGTGTGTGTCTGTGTGTGTGTGTGTGGGGACTGTACAATATATGTGAGGTAGTGAGTTAGTGTAGATAGTAGATTGATGTTTAGATATAGATATAGATTTATGTATGAGAGTATCAGACTCACTCACAACACACTCTATGACATATCTCTCATACACACTCACACTCTCTCACACACATATATAAAATATATATATATATATATTTATATATATATATATTTTGAGTTATTTAGATATATATTGATGATTCTTAGAATTATTTTAGTGATAGTTAGATATGTGTGGTGCTGTGTGTGGCGGTGTGTGGGTGTGTGGGTACATATATTGATGTAGTGTTTGTGGAATGAGTGTGTGTGAGTGTGCTGGTGTGTGGTTTGAGTGAGTTTGATTGAGTGAGTGGTGTGTGTGTCTTTCTCTCACCTCTCATATGTCACAACACTCACACAACACTATATATTTATTGTGTGTGTGATAGTTATATATACTATATATATATATATATAATATTATCTCTATATATATATATATTTTTATATACTTATATATATATATAATTTTTATAAATATATATATATATATTATATAATGATATATATTAGGTATTATTAGATATATATATAATATATATACATATATACATATATATGATTATTTACATATATATGTATATATATATATACATTATTTTATGTATATATATATTATATATAGTATATATATTATGACATATATATATATATATATATATATATACTGATATATATATATATATATATTATTATATTTATATATTTTTTTTATATAATGTATGTATGTATGTATTGATTAGGTATATAGATTTATATATATATAAATTATATATATATTATATAATTAGATATATGTATTTATTTATATATATATATATTAGCTATATATATATATCATATATATATATATATATTATATTATATAGATTTATATATTATATATTATTATTATATGTAATATTACATATATAAGTGTGTGTTGTGTGTGTGTGTGTGTATGTGTATATATATATTATTATATATTTTATATATATATATGTTTATATATATATATATATATATAGATACATATATATGTATATATTATACATATATATATATTTATATTATATATATTTATTATATATTATATTATATATTATATATATGTTTGTTGGTATGTATGTATGTATATTATGTAGTGTGTATTTATATATATCTATATGCATGTATATCTATATATATATTTGTACATTTGAATTATATATTCTATATATATAATATATATATATATATATATATTTTATGGAGTTTATATCATACTTTTATATATATATAATATAGATTCTGCTCTATATATTTATATCCGCCTATATATGTTCAATTTATTATGTATTTATACATGTGTACCATCTACCTGTCCCTCGCTCCTCGTATACTGGTGCACCTATGTGCCTCCGTATATATATTATATATATATATATAGATTATATATTTATATATATATATATATTAATATAATATGAATATATGTACATTTATTTTTGTTATTTATTCATGCTGTATAAATAGGTATATGTATATGTGAATGTTATATTTATATATATATATATATATATATATATATATATTATATATGTATATATATGTATATAAGAATATATGTGCAATATTTTTTTCACGTTTAACATTTTTGTTGAAAAAACACATGCAACGGTCACCAAACGCAAAAAATGTGTTAGTAAACTTTGCTTTAAGCTTATTTTTCAACAGAAGTTTAATTAGTGAACAGGAAGAACAGACTATGTATCATTACTCGAGCCAAATGATAAAGTAGGGAGAAATGTATTAAGTTACAAAAGCATTACCCGTAACTGATATATTTTCCTGGGATCTCTACAGAGTGTCTCTCCAGTTACATGCATACATAAATATATATATTTTATGTATTATATATATTATATATATATATTATATCTATATATAATATATATAAATAATGTACTAATATATATATATCTATATAAATATATTATATAATATACAGATATTTTATATATATTATTTATATATATATATATATATATATATTATACATATTGGTATATACATACATTAAATATATATATATATCTATTTATATCTATATATATATTTATATATATATATATATATATAAAAATATATATGTGTTTAAATACATATATATATATATATATATATATATATATAAGAGAGATGAGAGAGAGATGGGAGAGAGAGATGGAGAGAGAGAGAGAGAGATGAAAGAAAGAGAGAGAGGGGGGAGAGAGAGAGAGAATGAGAGGAGAGGGAGGAGTGAGAGAGAG
>NW_028234421.1:10956257-10958757 GCF_977035675.1 Penaeus japonicus | reverse complement strand
ACCACCACCCCTCGCCCGGATGCGGCCACACTTTTTGGGACAGCCGACTACGGACCTCGACGTTGTACCCGTGTCGGTCTCCTCCTCCCCTCCCCCCCATGCTAAAAAACCTTTCAAGAGATTGGTGCCCTTCACCTTCCTTTGACGACCATTGGAGAACGATTTCTTTTATTATTATCATATGAATTATTAGAATTTTCTCTAATCCTAACTGTCTCTCTTTCTCTTTCTATCTCTCAACCTCTCCTCTCCACTCCCTCTCGCCAGCCCTATCACTCTCTCTCTCGCTCTCTCTCTCTCTCATCTCCTCTCTCTCTCTCTCTCTCTCTCTCTCTCCCTCTCTCTATCTCATCTGTATAATCTCTCTCTCTCTCTGTAATTATATAATGATATAGAAATGATGATAATGACTATGTTGTTTAATTACTTCGTATTATCATCTTTCTGTAAACACACCTCGTCCCAGCACAGTATTAACCAGATTTACGTAATTTTAAACTACTACTAATTCCCAAGCGAAGTATGTGATAGTTGCATGATTTTTAATTATCAAAAGTAGGATCCTAACTCTACTCCGTTTTACGTTCACGTTCAGAACGATCAAGGAGACAAGTGAAATATGAGTTTGGATAAGTATAATGGAAATAAAATATATAATCAAATATATATATATATATTAAAACACTATATCTCATATATATAAGTGTGTAATGTATTATACAAATATATCTATATATATACTATATAAATATATAATATATATCTATATAATATATAATCTATCTATATTTATATTAAAAATATTATGAATCTATATATAAGTAATTATGTATGGTATATACAAATATAATATATCTCCTATCTCATAAGCAGGGAAGATAATTCAGATAGAGAGATAATAATATATGTGTGTGGGTGTGTGTGTGTTGTGTGTGGAGTGTGGGTGTAAATATATATAAATAAACAAATATATAAATATAATATATATATACATCTTATATATATAGAGATATATATAATATATATATACAATATAATCAATATTCTATATATATATTTAATATATATCTATATAATAAATTTATATCAAATCTTGAAAAATTTACAAATATCACACTCTATCTCTACACAAATAATATATAGATATATATATATATATATCAAATATAACTATACATAAAAAACATACATACATACATATATGTATATACGTATCTTCTATATACAATATCTCTCTCTTATATAATATAATATATATAAATATACTAATATAAATATACAAAAATATACAAACACAAAAATTATATATATAGAATATAACACACTTACCCACTTACCCACACACCCACCCACACCCCCCCCCACCCCCCACCCCACCCCCCCCCCCCCAACCCACCCACACCACAAATATACATTATTACTGTAGTTAATAATATAAATATATGATATATATATAAATAAATATATATATATATATATAAATATAAAAATATATATATATACACATCCTTACCACCCCATACACCGCAATCCCACATTACCCAACACACCCACACCACACAAACACTACCTAATAATATATGTATACATTATAATATAGATTTATAAATATTTACAAATATAATATTTCTAAATATAATATATATATATATATTCATATAATTATATATATATGTTTTAAGTATGTATGGATATATTAACATGTATATATATATACTTAACATTTATTTTATATACATACATATATATAATAAAAAAATATATATACATATAGTATATATATATATATATAATATCTATATATATATATATATATCTATAGGTTGAGAGATGTGTGTGTGTTTGTGTGTGTGTGTGTGTGTGTTTGTGTGTATGTGTGTGTGAGTGTGTGTAAATGTGTAGTGTGTTTGTGTGTGTTTTGTGTCTATATATATATATAAATATTATTATTTTTATATATATATATATATATATATATATATAAATATATATATAAAATCTATATACATCAATAATAGATAGATAGATATAAAACACACAAACACACACACACACACACACACGTACATATATATATATTATATATTAAATATATAAATATATATATATATCTCTATATATATATAGATTATATAATATATATATAATTTATAGATAAATGGAGATATCTGTATGTCTATATATATTCTAAATATAATAATATATATATATATGTATCTATAATATATATGTATATATATATATGCAAAAAAAAATATATATAATATATATATAGATATATATATATATATATAGAGAGAGAAGCGAGAAGTAGAGAGAGATAAGAGAGTGGAGAGATGGGGGAGAGGAGAGAGAGAGAGAGGAGAGAGAGAGAAAGACGAAGAGAGAGAGAGAGAGAGAGAGAGAGAGATAGATAGATAGATAATAGAGAGAAGTAGAGAGAGAGAGAAGAGAGAAGAGAGAGAGAGAGAGAGAGAGAGAGATAACATATAGATATCTC
>NW_028234421.1:10926257-10928757 GCF_977035675.1 Penaeus japonicus | reverse complement strand
CACACACCACATACACACAACATATATATATATATACGTATATATTATATATATATAAATCTGATATATATATATATATATATATAATATGTGTGTGTGTGTGTGTGTGCAGTGTGTGTGTGTGTGTGTGTGTGTGTGTGTGTGTGTGTGTGTGTGTGTGTGTGCACTTCCTCAATTTCTCTATCCCGTTTGCTTTTGATTCTTGCTAATTAAACCTTTAGTATTATTTTTGTGATATGGCTCATCAAACTCAATGTCCTATGTTATCCGCATTCTATGGTGCCTGCTTTCTTGGGGAATTGCAATAAAAATTGATCTTCCCATTTCTTTTGGAATGATTCCTGTATTGTAGATTCTGTTTGCAATCCTTATGATATTTTTTTGACATTATTTCTCCCGCCTGCAAAATTTCTACCATTACTCCTTGTTATGGGTTAACTAATGATCTGATTAGTGATACGCTTATCTTTTGTTTAAATATAATTTTTTTTTTTTTTCTGTCATTATGAGTTTCATTGCGTATCGAAATCCGAACTGACTTGTGTTTCGGTGACTGACTCGAGCGCACTCCTTCGCTGACTCGCCTCAACGCCGCCTGGTTTTCAGTCAAGTCGCTCCGCCATTTTTGTGCAGCTCGATTTTGTGTCTCTTTACCTGTGGTCACTCTCGGCTAAGTATTTATATTCATATTTTGTTACTATGTGTTAGCGTAGAAGTAAGGTTCTATTTTATTTTTTGATATATATTCATGTGTGTATATATAACGTAAATATATAAGATATTAAATGTAATTATTTTGTTCATCCGTTCGTTTTTCTACCCGGATATACTTATTACTGGTGTTCTTATGGCACTAAATGATACCCTAGACTTAAAAGTGCCATAAAACCCATCGTCACCTGGACTTTCCCCTGGCTTCATTGTTTTCATAGCTGCAATCACTTCAATTTTTTTTAAATTTCTGGTCCTTCCATCTCCTTTGTAATTTCTGGGCTTTCTCCCCTATCATTGTCAAAAAGTTCATAAATGTATTGACTCCATCTTTGGCATCAATATTTATATTTATTTATTTATTTATTTGTCTAATGTTTTGTATTTGTTTACGTCTTTTCCCTTGTGGTTTCTTCTTTCTTCCATCGGGCTAAGGATTTCTGGTTTCATCTATTTGTTTTTTGTTCGTGTTCTTTGCTGTGTTAAAAGTTTTGTTGCTACATTTAGTGTTGCATTCTGTATTGATTCCCATCCCTGACTTGCATCTTCCCATACCTCCTCACCTAATATTTCAAAACTATTTTTTATTTCTACTTCATATTTTTTCTTTCAGGTTTTTGCCCTTACTTAAAATGGTTACGTCTATCTTTGGTTTGTTTTTTGGTTTTGAAAAGTTTTTTGTTTGACTTTCAGACTAGGTATAACAGGTACATGATCACTTGCACAGTCCGCCCCTGGGAAGGTTCTTGTTTGCACTATGCAGTTTCTGAAGCATTTGCTGATGGCTATATAGTCTTTTTGATTACGACATGTGTCACCAGGGCGTTTCCACGTCCAGAGTCGGCGGGGGTGCTGTTTGAACCAGGTGTTCCCAATGGTAAGGTTCTTCTCCTCACACCAATCGGCCCACTTCCCCCCACGTTTGCTGCATTCCCCAAGACCAAAAGATCCTACAGCTGTGCCACGACGTGCATTCCCCACTTTAGTATTTAAGTCCCCCATTACTATGGGGATATTCTGTGATTTGCAGTGTGTATTATGTTAATGTTAAATAGTTTGCCTTGAAGTTTAATCATTATGATCCTTTCTGACACTGGTCATATTCCCATGACTGTCTTGTTGATCTCCTTGGTCACAAAAATTCCTCCCCCGTTATGGTGTTGCTCACGCTCCTGAGTAATAAAAAATGCCGTACCCTTTTTGGCTCTTCCCTTTGTCCGTCCACCTTGTTTTACTTATTCTTATTTTTTCTCTTTGGTATAAGATTTTTACGTCCCATGTGGTTATTCTGTTGAGTTTATTCCTAGTGCTGACAGTAACAGGATTACGGTCGAGTCTCACCTGTCGCCCATGAGTGTCTCTACCGAGCGTGGCTAGAAGACTAGAGTCTCCGTCGCCATTAACGCTGTTGGCTGATAATCTTCTTTGGTGTCTAGGCATAGATTTACTAGGAGTAATAAGGTTCCCGGTAGGCACTCCATAACCATTCCTCGGTGGTGGCCAAAATCCCTTGAGCACCAGATCTCGCCCCGAGTTCACCACGTCACCCTTGCGGTCGTGCCATCAGTGCCATTTTGATCGCATGGGAATTATCTCCCCTCCGCCATTTCCGTCTTCGCATATAATTCATTAATGTAGCAGTGCCCCCCCCCCCACTTGGTGTCAGTGAGGGGGTGTGTTTGATGAGTGTGTGAGTGTGTGTGTGTGTAGTGTGTGTGTAGTATTTAGTGAGAGGTGTGAGATGGGTTGGTGATGTGGATACATTACTTATACCAGACTACACCACTAA
>NW_028234421.1:10918757-10921257 GCF_977035675.1 Penaeus japonicus | reverse complement strand
ATATGTATATATATATATATATATATATATATATATATATATATATATATATATATATAATATATTAAATAATATTAATTTTATTAAAATAAATAAATTAAAAATTTATTTAAAAAGGAATATAAAAACAAATTATAATTTTAAAAATAAAAAAATTAATTTTAAAATTTTTATTAAAATAATTTAAAATAAAATTTTTTATTAAAATTTAATTGTTTTTTAATTTTTTTTTTTTATTTTAATGTTTAAAATTTTTTTTTGCCCAAAAAAAAATTTTTAAAAATCTATTAAATAAACCTTTTTAATGCTTTTTTATTTTTTTTTTAAACCACAACCCAAAAATCCATTAATTCCAACTTTTTTAAAAAAAAAAAAATTTCCAAACACAAAACCCCATTAAACAATAAAAAATATTATCCCAGCAAAGTCCTTAAATATTTGGGGAAAAAAAACCCGGGCCCGCAACACCTTTAAGGTTTCCCTGCGTTTTCGCTCCGTTTTTATGAAAGTTTTTGGGAAATTTTGTTTGTGAAAGCGGGGAATTACTCGGGGTCATTTGTCTTGCCGCTTTGGTTTTCGGGGAAAAAAAATTTTTTTCGAGATTAAATTTTCAACCTTGCTTTTTTCCTTTTCTTTCTGTTTTTCTTCATCTTCCTTGGGCTTTCCTTCCTTTTTTTTTTATCGTAAACATTTTGAAGAGCAATAAAGAGACCCAAAATCGGGCCCAAATATATTTTTTTTTAAGAAAGAGTTTTGGGATACAGCTTAAAGTTCATGTACGATATATATTGGGAAAAAACAGTTTTTTAACCGGTTCCTAAGAGGGTCCTGGCTTTTGCAAGTATTTATAACCCTTTAGGGTATTGGGGTTTTAAAATGGATTGGGGTAGGGTACCCACAACCCCGCACCTGTACACATAAATGAGGGGGGGAGAAAAGAAGAGAGGAGAGAAGGGAGAAGAGAGAGAGGAGAGGAAAGAGAGAAAGGGGAGAAGAAAGAGAGAGAGAGAGAAGAGAAGAGAGAGAGAGAGACAGACAGACAGACATAATAAAAGAGGGGAGAAAAAATCTAGGTCCCTTTTAGGTGAGCGGGGTTTTAGGGTTTTGTTTATTTTGAGCACACGGCCCAATACAGCCGCCGTAGCTACTTTCAGTAAGATATTACTCTTAACTGACGGAGCTCATTTTAAAAGTTTGGAATGTTCCAAACCCCTTTTTGGAATGCCCTTTCCCATTGTGCAAATTTAAAAATTGGTCAAATACTGACATTTTTCTTAAAACAAACCTCATAAACCCAACATTTTGTATATGGGCATCAAAAATTTCCATTAAAAAGCGATAGAATGGTTGCGTCTTACTTTTGGGGAATTCCCCTTTTGGGGGTAAAATTTATTTCCCCTTCCCAACCCCTATGTTTTTTTCTCTTTTTTAGGTATTATGTAGAAAAAGTTGCATATGCCGCACTTATTTTTTTATAAAATTAATATTTTTTTATATAAAAATTATAATTAAAAATAAAAAAAATAAAAAAAAATAATTAAAAAAAAAAAAAAAAAAAATATTTAAAAAAAATTTAATATATTATATTATATATTTTATATATATTTTTTTTTTTTGTTTTTTTTTTTTTTTTTTTTTTTGTTTTTGTTTTTTTTTTTTTTTTTTTGTTTTTTGTTTTTGTTTATTTTATATATATATATATTTTTTATATATATTAATATATAAAAAAATATAAAAAAGGGGAAGGGGAGGGGGAGAGAGGGGGAAGGGGAGGGGGGAGAGAGAGGGGGGGCGAGGGGGAGGGGGGGAGGGGGGGGAGGAGGGGGGAGAGGGGAAGAGAGGGGAGAGAGAGAGAGAGAGAGAGGGGGAGAGAGAGAGAAAGGGGAAAAAAGGAGAAAAAAGAAGAAGGGGGGAAAGGGGAAAAAAAAATTAATGGGGGGGAAAAAAAAAACAAAAACAAAAAAAAAAAAAACATAAAAAACAAAAAAACCAAAAAAAAGGTCAAGAATATAAAAAGACAATTTAAAAACCGGGGGAAAATGAAGAGAGGGGAAAAAGGATAGTTTAAACATGCATGAAAAGAAATTTCCAAAAAAGGGGGAAACATGCTTTAAGCTTGGACAAATTGTAAAAAAAAAGGGGGCGGCAGCTTCCTTCTCTTCCTTACCCCGTCTTTTTTTTGCAGATGCTTTTAACCATCCCCGGGCGGCCCCCGACCTTTCCGGGGGCGTTTTTCTTCAGTTTTTTCATTTTCACTTTCCCCCCCCTTTTAGCGTGATTTTTCTAGCGTTCCCCGGGAAAAAATACCCAAGCAAAAAAAAAAATAGGAGGTATTGCATTTTTGTTTCTTACTTTTTTTTTTTCTCTTTCCCTTTTTTTTTTTTTCTTTTTTTTTTTTCCTGAATTTTTTTGTCAAATTCCCTTTTATTTAATGCCCAAAACGCATCAGAGCTATTACCTTAAACTCTCTCTCTCTTCTCTCTCTCTCTCCCCTCTCTTC
>NW_028234421.1:10866613-10876613 GCF_977035675.1 Penaeus japonicus | reverse complement strand
GGTCAGTGTTCATGTTTCCTTCGTAATGAACCCATAAATTTCACTAAATCTTGAAGGCGAGAGGGAAAGAAATTTTTTGAAGGGTCGTTCTGCTTGACTTTGACGCTGCAAGGAATTCCCAAGACTAAATCAAAGGAAAGCTGTTCATTAATCTGTCTATTGAATATATGTATTTAGACTCCACATTCACTACGGAAGTGGAAAGTTTTAAATGTTTAGGTATTATATCTATCTGTCTGTCTGTGCCTCCTTCTTCTCTCTCTCTTTGTTTATCTATCTACCTATCTGTTTATCACTCTGTTCACTGAATATCTATATTCCACGAAGTGGTGGGAAGAAAACAGCAATGTTGATAGACAGGTAGGAAAGTGTTCGGTTAAATGTCAAGGAAGGGACCAACGAATGACAAGGGAACATGAAGATAGAATGAAAAGGTGCAAGATAAAGTGAAAGAAAGAAGGAAAGACCAAGAAAATAGGGTGGAATGAGAGTGAGGAAGATCGATGGATCCAGAAGCGAGCGAATTAGGAAGCGAATAGAGCAGTGGCAAAAACAAAAGCATTGCATGAAGTGTATGAAGAACTGGAAACAGCAGAAGGTCGAAGGAAAATCTTCAGGATCACTAAGACCAGGAACAGTGCCACAAAAGACTTTACACAAGCAAAACGGATAAAGAATGAAAGAGGAATTGTTCCAATTGATGAGCAAAGAATTAAGGAAAGATGGAAGCAGTGCCTCATGAAATTACTGAATTAAGAAAATGGAATATCAGTTTTTGGAAATTTAAGATCAACACCAGGGAGGAAGAGAAACATTCTTGGAGAAAATGAAAAATGGAAAGGCTACAAGACAGGACAAAATACCTGCGAAGATTTGAAGGAACTTTAGTGAACAGGGAACTAATTTATTGTGGGACTTGATAGGTAAAAGTTTTCGATCATCAAATAATACCAGATACACAGAGACAAAAGACATCAAGCTCGGTTTATAAGAAAAAAAGTTACATCCCAGACTGTTGTAAATGAAGTCACACACAAATTATGGGGAGAATTTAGAAAAGAGGAGACACGGGTAGCAGACAATTTCAAATAAAAATACGAGCGAAAAACAGAAGGAATTACATCTTACATCTGGAAAAGGATTGCGGTCGGGTTGTAGGACAGAAAGTTTGGAGGTGTGGGAGGGAGAAGCGGATTCCCAAGAAATATGTAAGATTGGAAAAGCAAAAAAGAGGTAGAACAGAAACTACAACAATGTGTGTGTGTGTGGGGGGGGGGGCATAGGGCTGCAGGTTACCAGGATGAAAGCTACTGGTGAAAGACTGAACCTAATGAGTGAGTTCAAATGTTTGGGTTCACATGTGCCATCAGATGATGCATTTGATTCGGAAATTACGTGCTGCCTGTAGAAACGAGGATTTTTTTTTTAAGGGATTGTGTGTGACAGAATTATGCGAGAGGCACAAGAGTAAAAGGAAAAGCCTAGGAGCTGGAGAAAATCCACAATGAAAGCCTAGGAGCTGGAGAAAATCCACAAAAAAAAAAAAAAAAAAAAAAAAAAAAATTACAAAGTCTGAAGGAAGTAGACTGAAAGTAGTGGAGATGAAAATGACGAGGTAGAAGTGTGGGGCTACAATAAGATATGATCAGTAGAGAAAAGAATTGGAGGTACGGTGAACGTAACGGAGGCACAGGTTGCAATAATTTGGACATGTCACCGTGTGAGATGAGTATAGAAGTAGAAGTAGAAGAGAGGGAGACCGAGGAGAATTTGAAAGGATTCTGTGGATTCTTAGGAAAAAGGATTAAGTGATGAAGGGAGTAGAGGTGGCTTATCTGGAAGAGTGTCTCCATATGAACATGAGAAAATCTTCCGAAGAAGAAAAGGAGATAAATCTCTCCCCTTCCCCCCTCCCCTACCTATCACTCTCTCGTTCTCTTTGTTTCTGTCTATTTATCTTCTTCTGTATCCATCTATCATACTTTTCATCTGTCTATATATCTCTATCTCTCTATCTATCTATCAGTCTGCTTAAATGTTCATCTATGAGTTTGTTTTTTCATCTACTTATGTAGCTAATTGTTTACATGTATGTGTGTATGTGTAAATCGTATCTATCCAGATTATCTGAAGCAGAAAAGGAATTTATATTGCATAAAGTTGGGGCTGGGAGATTCATTAGGTCTGCCAGATTAATGGCAGGAGCGTATCGAATTGCAGATGCTGCCTTTTCAATAATGAGTTTGTCGCAATATTGCAGAATATCCTGTCATGCAGATTTTTTTTGTATATTGCGTGTATGTATATGAGTGTTTGTGTGTGCGTGTGCGTGCGCGTGCGTGCGTGCATGTGTGTGTGTGTGTACGTGCGTGCGTGTGTGTGTGTGTGTGTGTGTGTGTGTGCGTGCGTGTGTGTGTGTGTGTGTGTGCGCGTATAAGTGTGTATTCTATGAAATACTGTGTATATTTATGTAACTTTCTAAAATAAAAATCCGTATTACACACTATAACAAGAGTGTTATGAATCCCCAACAATGTTTAATTAGTTCTGAAGTTAATGCAGGTTAATTGGTGGTTATATAGGAATACCCTGAGCCTTCGAAGTCACTAAGTCCCTTACACAGAATTAAGAGCACGATATCTAATCAAATATCTAATAAACTTGGCTTCATTGTCAGTGGAGGGTTTTGATTCTAGACTATATGGCATCTTTAAATTGAACTTATTTGATTTTTTTTTAGAGCTGAAGGAACCTGTACGAAAATCCATGTGATCCCCCCCGCCCTCTCTTTCTTTCTCTCTCTCCTTCTATCTCTCTCTTACTCCCACTGTTTGTATATTTGCATAGATAGATAAGGATATATATATATATATATATATATATATATTATATATTATATATATATATATATATATATATATATATAATATTATATATATATATAATAATATAAATACATACATACATACATATATATATATATAATATATATATATATATATATATATATATATATATATATATATATATATATATATATACTGTATATGCGTGTATGTATGTATATATACATATGCTAAGATATCCAACCCACTGAATAGTGAATCAGCTGCTCTCTTACGCAAACCTTATACAGGCATGAGAAAATTGATTGACCCGATGATTGAGCAATATGATGATTGCAATGATTCATTAACTGAGACCGAGCTTGATGCTGCCCTCACCAGAGAAAATTCAATAGCTCCTGGTGAGGTTGGCATTACGTATGATGTCACTGGACTACTCAAAAATGCCCCTGGTGATACTGTTCCAAGTCTATTCCAACTCCTTTATGAAAAGGATATGCTACCAATATCCTGGACGCAGAGTACTATAACACTAATACCAAAACAAATAATCCAGGGAATGCAGATTGATTTCCTTAACTAGCTGTTTTTGTAAAACTTTTGAAAGAGTCATACTAAATCGGCTATTATTTAGAATTAAAAATAAAATATCGCCAGTTCTTTATGGATTTATGTTAGACAAGAGAGTTCAGAGATGTATAATAACGTTTATGTCAGTTCTTGGGTTCACAATTTTCCTGAATTTGAAGTCTGCATTTGATACAGCTAATAGGCAAATAATCCTACATAAACTAGCCCTGATGGGAATCGGCGGACATATATTACGGTGGATCAATGGATACTTCCAGAATAGGCAATCAACCGTAGTGTTTCAAGGCTACAAGAGCGAACAGAGGACCATGTCGCTCGGCACCCCCCAAGGGGGAGTACTAAGCCCTTGTTGTATAATGTTTTTTAAACTCCCCTATGAAACGTTTTAAACAACAAGCTAATGCTACGATCATAAGCTATGCTGACGATATATTGATTCATGCTAGAAATTATCAAGACTATATATATGCACTGCAGATAATATCGACGGTCTGCAATGAACTAAGATTGATTATTTCAATAAATAAAACCAAGATCTATAGTCATATTGTAAAAGACCGAGGTAGGCAGTTCAATATAGATGGTAATAATATAGCTCAGGTTGAGTCATTTCGATATCTCGGAGTCAATATTCCACATACGGCCGAAGATGTTGAGGTGATCAATAAAAAATGTAAGAGTAGATTAGCTGCCTTACGTGCAGTTGCTGGTAATAATGTGACTTCGGGGGCAAACATACGAATTATAAGAATGATGTACACAGCTTACATAAGACCCCTCATTGATTATGCTTCACCTGCTTTAGTAACACAGTTATCCCGAACAATTAGAAGGCTAAAAGTAATGCAAAATATGGCAATGAGGATAATCCTGGGATATCCAAATACAACAATGGTTTTGAACATGAGGAAAGAACTCGGATTGCTAAGCATTATGGATAGGATTACAGAAATCAACACAATGGCAGCAATAAAATTATGAAGAACACCGGATGACAGTATAGCCAAGGAATCCCTGCTGAATTGCCTTTCCACAGGGCGCCACAGATCTGCTTGGGTCAAAAAAACATGCACAGAGCTTCGAGGCCATAATATGAGTTCTGCAAAGGCATCCCTGAAAAACATTCTGTTCCTCTATGGGAGGTAAAACGCTTCATCACCAAAGCATGTGTCCCTCCGAAAAAGCAAATTGAAAACACGCCCATTTGAAAGCGAAAGTAAGACATTACATTCTGGAACAAATTCATGAGATTAAGCAAGAATATGAGCTAAAACAACTTATATTCACTGATGGGACGGTAACTTCAGCCACAGGTTCAACCACATGTGCTGCAATCGTATGCGATGCCACTGGAAGGATTAGCAATGTTGGAATCAAACTCAAACACTGGGCGTCCATCCTGCAGGCAGAGGTGTTTGCTTTACTTGTTGCTCTCAAGATATCCGATCGTACGGGAGATAGTATCTCTCACCATAACAGACTTCCTCTCCTCATTCCATGCTCTAAACTCATACAGATAATATAGCACGTGTCAACAATCAGGTATAGGTTAAAAAGATTGTTTCTGAAGGATATAGCCACTAAACTACTGTGGGTACTATCACACATAAATCTAGAGTTACACGATAAGGCTGATGCTCTGTCTAAATCATGCAGTCATAGGGATACTATTGAGTATTACATTGGTGTAACGACTGAGCATGTACACAAGATCATAAAAAAAACTCTCCACTCAGGCTGAAACAGAGAGAAATGTCGAGCAAGACACAAACAAATCAATCATTCACCATAACGCAATGTCCAAGACAAAGCATATCTACAGCAGTACAGAGTTACGAGGCAGCTTAATGTAGTGACTGCAAGAGTACGGCTTGGCTACACATATTATATAGTGTCTCAAACAATGCTGAGGGAACTGAATGTAAGTTGTGCAGTCATCCCTATTCACACACTCTTGTAATACAAAGATAAGTCCTCTAATTGAAGAGTTTCGTGAAAGGAATGAACATAAGACATTGTACAGTTTTGCAACACAAGATTTTTGTCCTAGCATATCAATTGACAGGGTCACAGAATATCTGCTCCACCAACAATGTATGTCTCAGAATCTAACATGAACTATTTAGGCATAGTTCCTATGCCTATTAATGTGTATATATTCTCTCTCTCTCTCTCTCTCTCTCTCTCTCTCTCTCTCTCTCTCTCTCTCTCTCTCTCTCTCTCTCTCTCTCTCTCTTTTTCTCTCTCTCTCTCTCTCTCTCTCTCTCTCTCTCTCCTCTCTCCTCCTCTCTCTCTCTCTCTCTCTCCTCTATCTCTCCTCTCTCTCTCTCCCCTTCTCCTCTCTCCCTCTCTCTTCTCTCTCTCTCTCTCTCTCTCTCTCTCTCTTCTCTCTCTTTCCTCCTCTCTCCTGTCTCTCTCTTCTCTTCTTTCTTTCTTTCTCTCTCTCTCTCTCTCTCTCTCTCTCTCTCTCTCTCTCTCTCTCTCTCTCTCTCTCTCTCTATATATATATATATATATATATATATATATATATACACACACACACACACACACACACACACACACACACACACACACACACACACACACACACACACACACACACACACACACACACACACACACACACTGTTTTTGTAAAGTACTGTCTGTGTCTATGCTGTATCAGCGAGTAGAGAACGTTTCAAGTGGCTGTATCTCTATCCTTGTTATAATACCATTGCTATCATAAACCCACAAGGTGTTATTAGTTGCGACATGCAAAAATACATATTGGCGCACACACACACTCACACACATTCATACACATATGTAATTTGTGTGCATCTGTCTTTCTGCCCTGTCTCTCCGTCCGTCTGTGTTTTTCTACCTGTCTTGCTTTGCATGTGTTGTCTCTTTCACAGTCTGTTTCTCTCGCTCTCACTCTCTCTCTTTCTCTCTCTCTGTCTCTGTCTCTATCTGTCTCTGTTTCTCTCTCTCTCTCTCACTCTCTCTATCTCTCTGTCTCTGTCTATGTCTCTGTCTCTGTCTCTGTCTCTCTCTCTCTCTCTCTCTCTCTCTCTCTCTCTCTCTTTATTTACATATAGATAGATATAGAGAGATATAGATATAAATAGTGAGAGAGAGATAGGCAAATAGATATATTCGCTGTCCTAGGTAACTCTTTAAATGCAGAAATATCACAGAATATCATATTCATATCCAACAGGCATGATATCAGCTCGTTACGGATTTTTTAGGACTTTAAACTTCGTCTAGCAGAAGTATCTTGAGATTGTCTTACAAAATGATGTCGTTATGTCATCAGTGTATAGTTATTTCTACTCCAAGCGATAGACTTATGAGCGTCCATCTTTTAGGACACAATAAAAGGGAGAAGAATCCTAAATTTTTCCCACAGGCATCCCATCCCTGATTTAACACGTCACTAAACATAGTCGGTGGGAAATAAATATCAGGGACTTGGCGGTTCTTGCTGTCAGAGTCAAGGCACGAGAAAAGAAAACACATTTGGAGAAGATCTGCCTTACTATATTAGCCATTAACCCTCTCCCAGCCCGAGCTCCCCTTACGATGTCACATTATTTCACTCGATGTCCTCTGCTGGGTATCCGAAGGTCCCCCCCCCCCTTTTTTTTTTATTTATCTTTTTTTTTTTTTTTTTTTAGCTTTCGAGATGTTTAAGGAAGGTAGTTTCGTTCTGTGGTTGGCTTTTCTCTTCATTATCTCTCTCTCTTTGTCTTTATCTTGCTTTCTCTCTCTCTCTCTCTTTCTCTTACATTTGTTTATCTGTGCTTTCAATGTATAATGTGATTCTAACTCATGATATATTTGCATTTGTAATATTCAAGTGTACACTGTCATCAATATTTAGTCAGATCCTCTCTCTCTCTCTCTCTCTCTCTCTCTCTCTCTCTCTCTCTCTCTCTCTCTCTCTCTCTCTCTCTCTCTCTCTCGCTCTCTCACCCCCTCCCTTCTCGCTCTCTCGGCCTGTCTCTCTCTTTCTCTCCTTCCCTCTCTGTAACCTTGCCATAACCATTTGTATTTATATTTTATGCTTGCTGACATTGTTATTGTGTCCCATAAATATAATTTGCATGTGTATGGTTTCGCTGTTATTCATCTATACATGTATGTTATTGTATTTCATCTAATGCCTTCTTCCATCATTTTATTTATTACATTATTATATATCTAACACTCACGCATATATACATACACAAACGTACGCTCTTGCTGAGAGGGGTAAACACTAATGTTATTTTACCATTGCCCTTGCAAGAGCTATGTACACATGCTACATTTCCTTCTTCACATTACAATGTCATATGTCACACACGTAATTCACACATATCCTTAGACAAATCTTACACTGTTGTAGAGAGTCTCCTTTCAGTAACACCTCAGAGGAGGGACAGCCCTCACTCTAACACACTCCTATTCAAGTCCAAACAATAAAACAAGAAAGCTGTGTCAGCCATGTTCTTCACACCCTAAGCCACGCTACTATTATTCTCTTAGAGGTCGCCACCCGGACATCTACACTCTCCCCCCCCTCACTCTCTCTTTATCCCTCTCCCTCTCACTCTCACTCTCCCTCTCCCTCTCTCTTCCTTTCCCTCTTCCTCTTCCTCTCCCTCTCCCTCCCTCGCTCACTGTTTCTGTTATTTGTATATCTCTCTCTCTTGTTCATTTTCCCCCCTCTAGTTTCTTATTTTCTTATTTCCTTCCTACTCTTTTCTTTGCATTTGCCCTTTTATTTGTTGTTGTCATTCTCGCTATCTCATTGTCTCTCCCTTTGTTGTTCTTCGTGTGTCTCCCTCGCTTCTCCGTTTCATCTCTCTGTATGCCTTGCTCTTATGTTCTTTTTATGTTAGGTATCACGATAAGAGAGAGAGAGAGAAAGAGAGCGAGCGAGAGAGAGAGAGAGAGAGAGAGAGAGAGAGAGAGAGAGAGAGAGAGAGAGAGAGAGAGAGAGAGAAAAGAAAGAGAAGAGAGAGGAGAGAGAAGAGAGAGAGAGAGAGAGAGAGAGAGAGAGAGAGAGGAGAGAAGAGAAGAGAAGAGAAGAGAGAGAGAGAGAGGAAAATAGAGAGAGAGAGAGAGAGAGAGAGAGAGAGAGAGAGAGAGAGAGAGAGAGAGAGAGAGAGAGAGAGAGAGAGAGAGAGAGAGAGAGAGAGAGAGAGAGAGAGAGAGAGAGAAAAAGAGAGAGAGAGAGAGAGAGAGAAAAAAAAAAAAAGAGAGAGGAGAGAGAGAGAGAGAGAGAGAGAGAGAGAGAGAGAGAGAGAGAATAAGGGAGAGAGAAAGCGAGAGAGAGAGAGAGAGAAAGAAAGAGAGAGAGAGAGAGAGAGAGAGAGAGAGAGAGAGAGAGAGAGAGAGAGAGAGAGAGAGAGAGAGAGAGAGAGAATGGTAAAAGACAAACACTAACACAAAGAGAGAAATTACAACATAGCAAAGTCCACTAATATAACACAGACTTTTACCAAAGAGAACAAATAGCCCGGGGAAACATCACACAAATAAAATCTTAACAAGCTTCGGCCAGGAACATGAAGGTTGATAAAATATTTCCCACTGAAGTTTATACGATCATTAAACCGCGATTTGCGCCATATGTCAGGAACACCCTATTATAAAGGACAGTTTATAACACGACTCTCTAGAGAAAACAGTTGACATCATAGCAGAGTCCACAAATCAATATCCCTTTATCAATAAACATGAACAATATAGTGTATTTCTTATGGTTAGGTAAAGAGGATCCCTTCATGATACAAGCTTGACATTGAGGACGAATCAGAACACAGCAAACTCAAATTTCTCAATACGGAAATCACAAAACAATATCAATACACCAACAATCATAACGCAAGAGGACAAATTGCAATGCCTCCTTGGCACTGCAATATAGTAAGAAGGGTCACTTTACGACCCAGCTTTCCAGACAGAGCAAATCACAGATAAACTATGAAGGGAATTCATCTCAAGATCAACTATGAATAATACTTTACTAGCCGATATGTACTTACGTAACAGTCTAGTTTATTTCTTTTAATAAGGATGATCACTTTAGGATATAACTTGTAAGGGAGAACAGTTCACAGTACGAAAAACGAAGTACAAAAAATCACGAAGCAATATCACTTTACCAAAACACGATAAAACTTGAATCAATTTCTTGTAACAAGAGGAATACTTTACGACTCCAGTTTTCAGGGAAAAGAGAGATGAGTTTACCGCGACCTCAGAAGACCACAAAGCAATAGAGCTTTACCAGTAGCCCTAAACAAACATAAAGCAAAGCCATAGATCGTAATAAGCTCCAGGGCTTGTCCATGTTACGAAAGACGAGAGGATTACCAGCAGGCGAGAGCAAAGCTTCATGAACCTTTGCCATAATTAAATCTACCGAGGATTCAACGGCGTTATTTATGGCCTTAATATGAAAACGGAAGACGGACTAAATTAGTCGCCGCGTGGGACTTCTGCTCGTCCCTCGTTATTCCCTCGCTCGCTCCTCTTTTCATTTTATTTTTTCATTTTCTCATGTTTGTACGAGGGAAAGG
>NW_028234421.1:10814113-10819113 GCF_977035675.1 Penaeus japonicus | reverse complement strand
AAAATAAGAATAAGTAAAACAAGGTGGACGGACAAAGAGAAGAGCCAAAAAGGGTACGGCATTTTTTATTACTCAGGAGCGTGAGCAACACCATAACAGGGGAGGAAATTTTTGTGACCAAGGAGATCAACAAGGCAGTCATGGGAATATGACCAGTGTCAGAAAGGATCATAATGATTAAACTTCAAGGCAAACCATTTAACATTAACATAATACACATTGCAAATCACAGGATGTCCCCATAGTAATGGTGGACTTAAATGCTAAATTGGGGAATGCACGTCGTGGCACAGCTGTAGGATCTTTTTGGTCTTGGGGAATGCAACGAACGTGGGGAAAAGTGGGCCGATTGGTGTGAGGAGAAGAACCTTACCATTGTGAACACCTGGTTCAAACAGCACCCCCGCCGACTCTGGACGCGGAAACGCCCTGGTGACACACATCGTAATCAAAAAGACTATATAGCCATCAGCAAATGCTTCAGAAACTGCATAGTGCAAACAAAAACCTACCCAGGGGCGGACTGTGCAAGTGATCATGTACCTGTTATATCTAGTCTGAAAGTCAAACTAAAAAACATTTCAAAACCAAAAACCAAACCAAAGATAGACGTAACCATTTTAAGTAAGGGCAAAAACCTGAAAGAAAAATATGAAGTAGAAATAAAAAATAGTTTTGAAATATTAGGTGAGGAGGTATGGGAAGACGCAAGTCAGGGATGGAAATCAATACAAAATGCAACACTAAATGTAGCAACAAAACTTTTACCACAGCAAAGAAAACGAACAAAAAACAAATGGATGAAACCAGAAATTCTTAGCCTGATGGAAGAAAGAAGAAACCACTAGGGAAAAGACGTAAACAAATACAAAGAATTAGACAAATAAATAAATAAATAAATATGAATGTGTTAAAGCAAAGGAAAAGTGGATAGAAAACTGCGAAGAAGTAGTAAGTTTAGAAAAAAAGAAACCCGAAAGCAATGTATGAGAAAATAAAAGAGGTCACAGGAGGGAAACGATTGACAAGATCTAGTATAATTAAAAGTATAGATAGTAGCATATTGATGGACACAGAAGAAGTTCTGCAAAGATGGAGCCAATACATTTATGAACTTTTTGACGATGATAGGGGAGAAATCACAGAAATTACAAAGGAGATGGAAGGACCAGAAATTTTAAAAAGTTAAGTGATTGCAACAATGAAAACAATGAAGTCTGGGGTTTTATGGTTTTTATGGCACTTTTAAGTCTAGGGTATCACTTAGTACCCATAAGAACACCAGTAATAAGTATATCCGGGTAGAAAAACGAACGGATGAACAAAATAACTATATTGAATATTTTATATATTTACATTATAAAGGGGAAGATCAATTTTTATTGCAATTTCCAAGAAAGCAGGCACCGTAGAATGCGGACAACATACTGTAGGACATTGAGTTTGATGAGCCATATCACAAAAATAATACTAAAGGTCAAATTAGCAAGAATCAAAAGCAAACAGGAAGGAGAAATTGAGGAAGTGCAGTACGGGTTTATGAGTAATTAAGGCACCACAACCGTAATATATATCATGAAAAACATTTGCGAGCGGGCCAGAGAGATCCAGAAAGACTTATTCCTCTGTTTCTTTGATTATGAAAAAGCGTTTGAAAAAGTACAGCATCAACAGCTATTTAATTTATTAGCAAAAACTGATATTGACGGGAAGGATCTCAGACTGCTCAGGAACTTATGAATACATACATACATATATATATATATATATATATATATATATATATAGATATATAGGATATATATATATATTTATATATAGTATATAAACTATATATAGACACACGGATATATACATTATACATATATATATATAATATTATATATATATATATATATATATAATATAAAATATATATGAGTTATATATATATATATATATATTATAAGATATGCATATATACTCTAATTCATGTACACTGTATTTGTTCCTATCCCTATTTCATAATGTTGGAACACGGCACCGGGAGGTAGAAAAGTCCTTATCCAGGGAGCTGCGTATTATGTCTTCCAAGATGGTAACTCCTTCACCCTCTAAGGTGTATTCCAAGCTTGCCCGAGGACATTTTGTCCCCTATAGACGGCCAGATATGAGTGAGCGGGGGGGGGGGGGGGGGGGGGGGGGGGGAGGGGGGGGGACAATGTCCTTTAAGGAAGGGTAGATCGTACCTCAGCGAAATCCATGTGTCTACGGCTTACAAAGACGGTACAGAATTTCCGCCCCCATGAAAGAATTTTACTACCGCACATCAAGCAGGATCAGACCTAATAGTAACTTCTACTTGGGCTTTGTTGTTGGGAGGACCAATGCGCGCGAAGCGAGCAATGGAATGGAGTTTAGTATTAGATATTCTGTGATAACTCTAAAACAATCTTGGTGGTTATTTGCACATTTCTCCTCCATCTAGGTTTCTTTGGCCATAATAGTTAATTTAGTTTTTACTTAATATATATATCGATATGTAGATATATGATATATATATATATATATATATATATATATATATGATAGTATATATATTAATTATATAAGTTTTATATATATATGTATAAAATATATATATCTATATATATGATAATATATTTATTTATAATATATATATATATATATATATAACTATACATAACTAAAATAGAACAACACCTCACACCACACCACACACACCAACCCCCACACACACATCACACACAGGCACACACCACACACACAACATATATATAGGATTCTATATATAATATATATATATATATAGATATATATAGATAGATAGATAGATATTTATAAAGATATGATGTAAACTATATATATTTAATATATGATACATATTATACATATATAATATATATAAAATATAATATAATATATATAATATCATATAAATATGTATAAGTCATATATATACTATCATTCTATAAAATATATATATATAATGTATAGCAACATATATATATATATATAATATATATAATAATATATATATGTATAAATATGTATATAATATTATATAACAATTGAATATATATCAATAACTATATATTTCTATATAATATATATATATATCATATAAGTAAGCCTATATCTTATATATATATAGATATATCACACACACACAACACACACACTACACCGTGCAACACAACCACACACAACACACACACACATATATTATATATATAATATAGTATATATCACAATATATAGAATATATCATATATATATATATTCATAGCATAAATATATTTATATATACATTATACAAAAAATATATCTATATACATATATAAATACATACAATCAAATCTAAATATATATATAAATATATATATATATGATAAAAACAATATATATATATATATCTATAAAAAATATATATTATATATATATACATACATACATATACATACATATATATATTACTGATAAATATATATATTATATATAATATACCTATATATAATATCTACATACCAAGATATATATATAATATATATATATATTTATATATATCTATAACTTTATATATATCATAGTACTATCGACCCCATATACATATATCTCATATATATCGACATATATATATATAAAATATATAAAATTAATTATTATTATATATTTACATATACTATGTAATATATATATATATAGTATATATATATATATATATTATCTATATATATATACATACATACATATATATATATATATATAAATCGTAATATTATCAATATATATATATATATATATACAATTACATCACCAAAATATATATATATATATATAAAGTAAATATATATATAATATATAATATATTAAAATTACCATATATATAACACCCTACAATGCATGTATATATCGAATGTATATAGGCTATACTATAGTGCGAATATCTAATATATAAATATCAATATCATAGCAAGCAACTACTCACTATATATATATATAGTATATATATATATATATATATATATAACGCATATATATCCCTTCACGATATATGCAACATAATATATTTATTAATATATTATATATATATCTCGTCATGATATATATATCATATATAATATATATATATATATATAACTATATATAATAGTGTGGGTGTGGGTTGTGCGAGAGTGTGTAGTGTGTGAGTGACAGCTGTGAGAGAGAGAGAGAGAGAGAAGGGAGAATGCAGCAACGCATTTAATATAGAAATAGATTATTTTTTACCTTACCCTGACCGCTGAGACATCGATCCCCCCGGGTTCCGTCAGAGTGACAAATAGAACCACTTTTCCTTGCGACCCACTAAGAAGAATTCTCTGAACTCAAGAGTGCCGGTTCGTCAACCATTATTTAAATTACTTATATACTCTTAGCAGAGCAGTGATTGCGAGGTTTTACAGACAATGCCCGTGCTGTAATGCCTACTATAATCTAATCGAAGAAGCACATTCTATAGAATTTCTTTCGTTATTAGTAACTCGTATTTGAATTGAAAAAGCCTTTATGCAACAATGAAATGCCGGGTTTATTAAAGTCATTAGAAGAATTACGATGAAAACCTTGTGAAGTTTGTTTTCTCATGAGTGCATGTCAAAAAATCTGTTTGACTTTTTAGATCTACATAATTGTCCTCAACACCAAAAGTTAAGCAAACTCAAACATAAACATTAGAACATTCATACTCATACATATACACACATGCACACGCACAAACACACACACATACACACTTATCAAAATGTGCGTTAATAGATTTATAAATATATGCATACATGCATACATACATACATACATATATATATATTATATAGTATATATATATATATTAATAAGTTATAATAATATATACATATATAATATATATATATATATATATCATAGAGAGAGAAGAAGAGAGAGAGAGAGAGAGTAGAGAGAGAGTAGAGATAGAATAGATAGATAGATAGAATAGGAAT
>NW_028234421.1:10784113-10786613 GCF_977035675.1 Penaeus japonicus | reverse complement strand
GTTAGAAAATATCATATTTCGGTTACCAACCAACACATATATTTAGCTCTTCCTTTTGGTAACTTCCTGCTAGTCAAGCCAGTCATTCGATTTTTTTATTTTTTATTTTTTTTACTTACTGATTAGGTTAACCAAAAGTTTGTGAATCTTTTATACCTTCTTATTTTTTCATATAATTAATCTATTTGTATCAACAAACAATTCGATTTTTTTTTCGCTCTCTTTCCCCCTTCTTTGCTGACTCGCCTTACCCTCTTTTAGAAAACATTTATCATTCTAACTAGGAGTAAATCGCCAACACTGCATCATTTCACATATGATTTTTGCAACATATCTGAAGGAGTTGAGTCGATTTGACGTATGTGTGTGTTTGTCTGATGTTACCCCCTATCAGTATTTTAATCCTTTATTATCATCTATATTAGTAGTAATACTAAAGTAGTACTAATATTTGTAGCAGCAGCAGTAGTGGAAATAGTATTAATATCAATATTCCTAAAATATCATAATCATCATCAGTACCATTACCATCATTCATGTTATCACCATTATGATTATCAATATCAGTAATATTAGTATCATTCCTCGTTCCTCTCCCTCTTCTTCTCCTGATCTTTCCCTTTCTCCTATTCTTCCTCCTCTCCCTCATCATCCTCATCTTCATCCTCCTCCTCCTCATCATCATCATCTTCATCCTCCTCCTCATCATCATCATCACCATCCTCATCCTCATCACCATCATCATCATCACCACCACCATCATCACCATCATTACCATCATCATCATCTTTTTCTTCTTATTCCGCCTCCTCCTCCTTCTCCTTCTCCTTCTCCTCTTCCTCCTCCTCCTCATCATCATCATCATCAAGATATTAGAATAACAATAATAACAATGTTGACAATGGCAATGATAATGAAATGCATTCTGTATCACTTTCCTCTTTTTTTTTCTCTCTTTCTTTTTTACACTAATAAGTATTTCTCTTTGTTCTGTTCTTTGTTTATTTTATCGTAAGACGTACTCAATCATTTCTAGCTTTGAATATAACTAATATCCAGAAACAATAATCATTTTCTACCCCACGGAACCAATTTAATATTTTGAAGCGAATTTAACTCGCTCATCAAGCCATGAAATGATTTGTTAATTTTTCAAACCAGAACACATTTGTATTCACTAAAATGAACCAGAAAAGACGAATTGAAGAATACTGTCTATATAAGCGCATCACACGCAAACGTATGATATATATGCATACATCATACATTCATACATACATACATACATACATACATACATATGATATATATATATATATATATATATATATATATATATATATATATATATATATATATATATACATATACATACATATATATATATATATATATATATATATATATATATATATATATATATATATATATATGTATGTATATGTATATATATATATATATAATATATATATATATATTATATATATATACATATATATATATATATATATATATATATCATATGTATGTATGTATGTATGTATGTATGTATGAATGTATGATGTATGCATATATATCATACGTTGCGTGTGATGCGACTTGCAAAACGCTCTTTTGTGTTGATAAAATGGCAGATAAACCCACTATACACAAAATAGATTTATTTTGTGTATAGTGGGTTTATCTGCCATATATATATATATATATATATATATATATATATATATATATATATATATATATATATTTATATATATATATATATATATATATATATATAAATATATATATATATATATATATATATATATATATATATATATATATATAAGTATGTATTTATATATATATATATATATGTTTATATCTATATATATATATATATATATATATATATAAGTATATATATATATATATATATATATATATATATATATATATATATATATATATATATATATCATTGTTTGTATGTATGATGTATGCATGTATGTATGCATGGTTGTACATACATACATATACATGTATAGAGATATGTTTGTGAGTGAAAAGTTATGAAAAGGATCTCCCATTTCCTTTACTCTACATTACAGTATTGCAACACACGTAACCTTAAACCATGACCCTGATTCTCATCAAGCGTCACCCAGTCTACTTCTTTTGAATTTATTTTACTTTGTGTTTGATTCTTTTCAATGCATTTCGGTTATTTGGTTTATGTTTATTGTGTGTAGATGTACTACTCTGAGTTTATATGCACGTATCCCAAATATGTATTATTGTTTTTATCATTATTTACACATGAATAGTAGATTTACATCTTATTTGTCTAATAATAGGATAATAACAGATTTCCTATCGATAGATACTTGATATATTCAATAAGGTTGATCCCTTATTCGTTAGATACTATGAATAAAACCCATATCACAATCTCATCATACTGATATCCCTTTATTTTCCTTCTCTCATTACAAAGGCAATGAAAACTACTCCAGTT
>NW_028234421.1:10774113-10776613 GCF_977035675.1 Penaeus japonicus | reverse complement strand
ATATATATATAATATATATATATATATATATATATATATATATATATATATACTATATACTATATATGCATATATATATATACATTTATCTATATCTATATTATATATATATAAACTATATCTATACTTATAGCTTGGTATCGACATCAATACACACCACACACACACATATACACATCACACAACACTTCACACACACACACACACATGTATATATTTATATAATATATATATATATATATATATAATATATCAGACTATGATATATATATAATATATAACATATATCTTATATATGTATAATGTAGATGCAATATCCCCCAAAGTAAAAACCGAAAAACTACAAAAGACAACACTTTCTAGCAAACCTCTCTTAAGCACGAAGACCAATCTCCATCCTTGAACTGTTCCCAATTGCATATCACAGTAGTAGATAAACGGTGTGGAAAGCGAGCCACGAATCCATGCAAATGGACTTTTCTTACCCAGGATATCAATTTCATGCAGAAATGGGCATCTCTTGGTTCACTAGGGATACCGTTCAGTTCGACAATCTCGTAGATAAATTTTTCACTTACTGGTTTGTTTTAAGTGTTGAGTGTGGTCATTTTCAAGGTTGTTACTTGTTGTCAGAAATTTACATCCAAAAGAGGCTAAGTAACGTGTTTTTTGTTTGTGTCTCTACACTACATGCATATCTCTCTCTGCTCTCTCTCTCTCTGTATATTAATATATATATATATTCCATTATCTTAATATATATATATATATATATATAATTACTAATATATATATATCATATATGTATATATGTACATATATACATATATACACATATACATAATATATATATATATACATATATATATATATATATATATATATATATATATATATACTTATATATATCATATATATATATATATATATATATAAATATATATATAAATGCATTTATACTTACATTATATATACTATACTATCCTATATATATAGACAAAACTTAAGAATTATATATATTGTCCTCCAGTAGTTATATATATATACCATATACATATATATATTACTATATATTAATAAAAATAAAAATATATATATATATATATATATACATATAATCACATATCCTCTATATATTATATATATTATATATATATATATATATATATATATATATATATGATATAGGAAGCCCCTGTGTATGGCATTCGTAGATTATGAAAAAGCATTCGATTCGGTACAGATATCTGCAGTACTAGATGCAATTCGTAAACAAGGAGTAGAGGAAATATATTGCAGATTATTAGAGGATACATATAAAGATAGTACAGTGACCATCAAAATAGAAGCAGAAACCAATAAAATACCAATAAAAAATGGTGTTAGGCAGGGCGACACTATCTCACCGATGCTGTTTACAGCTTGCTTGGAGGAAGTATTCAAGAAGTTTTATTGGAAGGAGAAAGGGATTAAAATAGGGAATGAGCACTTAAGCAATCTAAGATTTGCAGATGATATTGGTCTTTTCGGCGAGTCAGTAGGTGAACTACAACAATTAATAAGCGATTTGAATGGGGAAAGTTTGAAAATTGGCCTTAAAAGGAACTTGTAAAAGACTAAAGTCATGTTCAACAGTCGAACCCCAGTCAAGCAAATACAAATACAGGGCGAGGTACTAGAAGCAGTGAACGAGTATGTATACCTGTGGCAACTCATCAAGACGAGAACATCCTGCGATGCCGAGATAAAACGGCGAATCAGGCTAGGTTGGAGTGCATTCGGTACACATAGTAATATATTACGAGGTCGTCTGCCACTATGTCTAAAGAGAAAGATTTTTGACCAATGTGTCCTCCCCGCCATGACATATGGGTCTGAAAAAAAAAAAAAAACATAGACTACGACAAGGCACTCGAGAGGAAATTAATAAATGCTCAGAGAGGAATTAAGGATAAAGGCTTATGTGTAGGGAGTTAGCTTAAGAGACAAGAAAAGAGCCACATGGATCAGGAACAGAACAAAAAAAAGCGTAGAAGATATACTCAAGAGCACTTAAGAAGAAAAAGTGGCTAGTGGGCTGGAACTATATATATCGTAGACAGGACAACAGTCCGTGGATCAAAGAAACAACAGAATGGGAAATACACGACACAATAAGACCAAGGGCAAGTACCAATGACTAGATCAACGGATGAAATAGCCGAATTTCGCAGGAGTAACTGGAAATCAGAGGACACAAGACCGGAATGACTGGAAAAGATTCGTAAGAAAAGCCTACGTCCTGCAGAGGAATGATACAGGCTGATGATGATGATGATATGTATGTATATATATATATATATATATATATATATATATATTATATATATATATATGATTATATATATCTTATGTGTGTGGTCGCAGTGTGTATATATATACATATATATTATATTATATATATATTATATATATATAATATATATTATATATATATATATATATATATATATCTTGCCCT
>NW_028234421.1:10726613-10734113 GCF_977035675.1 Penaeus japonicus | reverse complement strand
CGTTAACTACCACAACTGCCGCTGGAAATGCATCAGCCGATTCCCTATGTACATACCTTTTTAGCATGTTTATGTGGTATTTCCTAAAAGTTCCGTTCACATCCACTATCTTATTCAGTCTATTCGGACTCCCTACTACCTTAAAAGGACCTTTCCACTGAAATAGCAATTTATTTGAGTTCGTAGGTAATAGTAGTAATACATCATCTCCCGAGTTTATAACCCTGTCTTTAGTTTTCCGGTCATAGTAATACTGTGCAACTTCCTGTGCATTCTTCAGTTCCATTAATGCCATACGACAAGTGTCTTCTAACCTTTCCCGCAAATTGATAACATATTCGTATGATGACCTCGTTTCGGGCTCCTTCACCTCGCCGTCAAACAGCTCCCTTAACAATGTCATCGGACCCCTCACTGCATGTCCGTAAACAAGCTCGAATGGCGAGAACTTTGTGCTTGCCTGTGGAACTTCTCTATAAGCAAAAAGTAATGGTGATAAATATCTATGCCACTCTTTTGGTTGTTCTGCACACATCCTTTTCAGCATCCTTTTCAATGTACCATTAAATTTTTCTACCAACCCATTACACATAGCGTGATAAGGAGTCGTAGTAATGGACTGTATTGACAACAACCTATAAACTTCCTGCATCATTGCCGAGGTAAATTGCGTTCCCCTGTCTGACAGCACTTCCCTTGGAATGCCCACTCGGCTGAAAATATTTACCAGAGCTTCCGCCACGGATGTAGTGTCGATGTTCTGCAGTGCCAGAGCCTCCGGGTATCTGGTCGCGAAGTCCACTACCGTCAAGATGTATCTCGAGCCGTCAGAAGATCGCGGTTCAATTGGGCCTACAATATCAACTGCTAAACGAGAAAAGGGCTCTCCAATTATTGGCATTTTCCCTAATTTTGCTCTTTGTATTTTACCTTTATCAACAGTCCTCTGACACACATCACAGGATCTGCAATATCGTTCAATGTCCTTCGTAATGCCGGGCCAGAAAAACTTCTCCATCACTCGATCTTTGGTCTTTCCCGTCGCTAGATGACCTCCCATGATGCTTGAGTGAGCCAAGTCGAGTACGGCGGAGCGGCATCGAGATGGAACAAGGAGTTGCTGCCTCTCTAAATTACCAATTTTCACTTTTCTGTAAAGAACTCTTCGCTTTAGTATATACATGGAAAATTCATTATTCTTTCTACGATAAAATTCTTTACTTTCCTCTGCATACTTCCTCACTCTATCTAAGGTCTTGTCTTCTTGCTGTGCTTGTTTGATTGTCATGTTTAACATATTAGAGACTGCTAATACCTTAAGTTCTGGCTGTTTTCTTTCCGTTGTCTGCCTGTTACGTGTCACTACACCACATGTGTGTTTACCCTCACTATATTTCCCTGGCCTTACGCCTGGTATATTTCCGATTACTAAGTCATGTATGGGATTAGGTATACAAACAGCTTTAGTTATTCCTGTATAGAAAGGACTCTCTATAGAAATTTCTGCTTCCGGATAACAATATACGTCCGAATTAGCCATTTTAACTACACAGTGTTTACCTGTTAACTTATAATTTGGTACCAAACTCCTCTTCACCAACACCGTAGTACAACCGTTGTCCCTCATTACCGTCACTTTATGTCCTTCCACTTCTCCCGCTTTTGTGATTAACTTGGAATTTCCATCTTTTCCTGATCCTCCACACGCTACCCGAAATCCCTTTCCATTTACCTTTATCCATCCGTGATCGTCAATCACCTGCACGGGGTCGGCCTGCATCACTGGCGCCGCGTCGTCGTCTCGCGGGGGCTCGGCGATGCTCTGCGCTCCCTGTGATGTTGCCGCCGCGGCCTCTTTCCTCATCGCTCCAGGCGTCGCTGACGTGCCTGCACCCTTACTTTTATTTGCATTGGGTCTGAAATAACAATCCCACGCCTTGTGTCCTCCCTTTTGACAAATGTAACATTTTACCTGGGGAAGTGTAGAAGATGGTGTCTTTCGGAAGCTCCTGTCATTGCCCTCATTTACCTGCCCGAACTGCTGCGCCGACGATTGACTTGACACAGGTGCTTGTTGGGGACTTCGAAGGCTGAAATGACCGTGAGCCTCGATATACCGATCTGCACTCTCCTCAAGATCCTGTAGAGTTGCCAGTGAGCGTTCCTTAAGAAACAGTTTTAAATTACGATCACAGGAGGAGATAAATTGTTCCCTTATCATTAAGTCTTTCAATGAATTATAGCTAGCGCTACAGTTTTCCATTTCTATCCACCGTTCACACAATTTCGTCATCCTGGCAATTAACTGTTTGGCCGTTTCACCTCGAGAAAATCTACAGCTTCTAAACTTAACTCTGAATCCTTCTGCAGTACAGTCAAAACCTCTTAATAAAGCAGATTTCAGTTCACTGTAATTCCCTGCATCAGTCTGAGATAGTTGATGGTAGATATCTAGGGCTCGTCCCTGGAGTAACGAGGCTAAGTTTATCGCCCAAATATCCTCCGGCCAGCCCGCACTAGTGGCAAACCGCTCGAATCTTTGGAGATATGCATCAATGTCATCTGCCTTCTCATTAAAAACCGGTAACTTAGGATACCTTACCTTGACATTGTGCTCGCTCTCCGACGACTTCTCTTCGACCGATTCCTTTTTCAACTCCATCTGGCGGAGTTTTAACTCTTCTCTTCTAACCTCTGCTTGTACCTTTGCTTCTTGTGCCTTCAATTCCTCTTGCTTCCACGCTCTTTCCTCCTTTCTTTCCTCTCGAGCAGCAGTTTCTTTCTCCCGCTCATACTGAATTCCCTCCTTAATAAATTGGGCAAGGTCAGCTCCGGTCAAGCCGATATCTTTCCCAATCTGATGCAGCTTCTCGGTCTCCATTTTGCCAAAATATGTTACACATGCACTCTCAGTCGTCCCTGTTCGGGCGCCAAAATGTTAAGCGGTTCTTTGCTCTTAATTAATTGAGACGACTATGTGAGGCATGGGATGTAACAATCTTAGCAGGAATGGAGATAAACACCGATAATTAATATTTGATTTATTAATGTCTCTGCACGGTCACTGAACTAGGCCTGAGATCTGTCTCCCCAAGCGGTTGCCGCAGACTCAGCTTGCGATGTCTCGGGTGGTTGCGGGGCGATCTCACTCCACTCGGAAGCCGTGACTCGTGACACCGGCAAGAAGGCAGGAGCGTCAAGAGCGAGGAATGCGTTACTTGCTCCAACGTCACCTCGCTTACGTCACAAACAGTCGCTCAAAACAAAAAAATTAAATATCAACATACTAATACATTAATTTGTATCAACCATTAATATTTCTTTCTTCATAACGACCTCCAACTATTCCGTTTATATATGTATATATAGGAAAATGAAAATTTACTCAAACTGTCTATGCACTTGTTTGTTTCGCAGCCCAGCCATACGCCTAGTTGCGTATGATTCCCTCATTTCATTCACTTTCGTTTTGTTTCAAAGTTTATCATATGTTAATAGTTAACTAAAATAATGAAAAGTCATCTCTTATTACTTTATATTGGAATATTTTTACATATATATATATATATATATATATATATATATATATATATATGTATATATAAATATATGTATATGTATATATATATCTTTTTATATATATATATATATATATATATATATATATATATATATATACACATACACATATATGTATTTATATATATATGTATATATATCTATATACACATATATATGCCCACACATATGAAAATAGATAGAAAGATAGATAGACAGACAGAAAGAGACAAACAGACCACGAGGCCCCCAAAAGTCAAACTCATATCTCATACATAAACACCAGGGCTCACCTTTCCCGCACACATTCATGTTCGAAGCCCCTAATGTGGGTTTCTAAGCCGGTGTCATCTCACAGGTAACGACCTTACTATTAGCGGGGAACATTCAAAAGCCTTTTTTCTTGCTAATGAAATTGTGTAGATGATAACACTGTCATCCGCGGCCTCACTCTCTCCATCGCCGTTGTCGTTCTGGGGGGAAGCTGGGAAAAATAAAGAGCGAAACGGAATTAATATGATGAGCCTTTATAGTTTGATGTGTAGAAAGTGCTCATGTGAGGATGCACACGCACGCACACACATATGCTTGAACGGATACGTACTTGCAGGTGTACACGGATGTATCTCCTTGTATAAACACATATAAACAAGCATTAAATTAATAACGCACGCAAACACACACACACACAGACACACACACGCACATACACACAAACACACACGCACACACACACACACACACACACACAAACAAACGCACAGCCACCCACCCACACACGCTTACACGTAAACAGCCGCCCCTTCCACCCCCATAACCCAAAAATTCACAGTCATACATACACACACACACATCACATCACACCACACCTCACACAGTCTCTTCTCACACACACACACCTACCCAACCCCCCTCTCCCCCCCCACCCACGATCAATAAATCACTCTCTATTCGCCTGCAGACTCAACCAGAATACAACCACACAAAGATGAGTCTCCCACACCAACAAAACCCAAAGACGCTCTGTGGTTAAGAGGCCAAACGACCCACGTTCAATGATTTGACTTCAGCCTTTAAGTGGTTTGTGAAGAGGAAGTTGGGAGAGAGGGAAATGAAGAGGGAAGGGAAGGCAGGAAAGAGTAGGGGGAAAAACAGGAAAAAGGAAGAGAGAGGAGTGAGGAAAAAGACTGAGTGAAGGGTATGTGAGGAGAAAGACGGAAAAGAGGGAGCGAGGGGAATAAGTGAGAGGAAGGAAGATGTGGAATTGAAGAAAGAGAGAATATGAGGGGAATGACAGAGGAGAGAAGGAAGACAGTGGTGTGAGGGAAGTGAGATGGGAGACGGAGGAGAGAGGAGAGAAGTGAATGAGAGAAAAGAGGAAGGCGGTTCGAAGAAAGGAGGTTAGAAAAAGCCAAGAAAGAAGAGAGAGGAGGGGAGAGACGGCGGGGGGGGGTGTAGGCGCAGGGGAGGGCCGTTGGAGAGGGCTGTTTAGGGGGGATTGGAGAGAAGGTGTCAAATAAGAAGGAGAGATCATACGAGAGATGGGAAGGGTTCATGCTCAGAGAAGAGGAGCTTCGAGAAAGGGATGGAGAAGGAGTGGAATAAGGATAGGGAGGGAGGAGGGAGATGCAACATGCAGGGGGTGGGGGCCGAGGAGGTAAAATTAGAGATGTTAAGAAGCTTGTATCTCAAAGTGGTTCCTTAGTAAGTGTTAAGGAGTGATAAGAGGACAAGCATTAAAAAAGGGGTGGGGGGGGGGGGGGTAAGAGCATACATGCGGGGTGAATTGGGAATCGACGTAAGAACGAGAGGGAGAAAAGGAGGAGAGAAAAAAAAATGACGGATGAAGGGAAACGGAGACGATGGAAAATGAAAACGTAGAAGAGAAAATAAATGAGGCTTAGAGAGAAAGATAAGATGAAAGAGTAACAAGAAATAGGAAAGAGGAAAAGAGAGGCAAAAAGAAAAAGAGAAATATAAAAGAGAAATACGAAGATAGAAGATGAGAAGAAGAGAAGGTATAGGAGAAAGAGAAATCCGAAAAGAGAGAGTAAGAAGCGGTGGAGGAGGAGAGGGAAAGAGACATATGATCTGTAGGACCATCACATTGGCAAATATGCTCAGTGCTTGAGGAATCCGAATCTTATCTCTACTAATGTAGCGGAAGAAATGTTACTTAACATGTATCTGTATTCTTAGCTAACTATCTTCTTCTAGTTTTTACTTTCCATTTTGGATTGTCATAACTGTCTTCTAAGGACTGACTAAGCCTTAGCGTCTCAGTTTCATATTGTATCAGTGTCTTCCACATTATGGACGCACAAGTTCTCCTCGAAATCAGTATAATTAAAATACACACACACACCACACCACACCAACCACACACACAACATACACTCACACACACACACACAACACACACCATACACACACACATATAAATTTATTATAATATATATTTATATATATTTCTATATATATATATTATATATATATCATATATATATACATTATATATGTGTTGTGTGTGTAAATATATTTATATATATATATAATATATATAATATTATTATATATGTATGTATATATATATAATATATATATATTATATATTTATATATATATATATATTATATATATATATATGATTATAACAGAATATTAATACACAACTTTTTTCCTACAGCCTCTCCTCAAAGTAATTAAAAAGATAGATAAAAAAATCAATAAATAGATAGATAAAAAAAAAAAAGGTTTTCAAACCCACGCCAAAAAAGAGACAAACTCCTCCTTGATTGCTGTTGAAGAAATTCACTTATATGCTACAAGTACACGAAACTCGCCCATCTCTCGAAAACTTCAAATCAACCTTATTTTTGCGACTCAAGTTCGTCTAAGTCAACCCAAGCTCGCGGTAGTTCGAAACCGCAAAGAGAGGCATTAAGGGAACGAGCAAACCACCTCCTCCTGGCGTGGGGTTCTCGTGGGACCTGTTAGCAGAGGGGCGTCTTCGGATTGGCAGGCTGAGAAGCAGGCTAACGGGGCTGGGGCTGAAGGTTGATGAAGGCTTGGCAGGCAGTGTCTGGGGTGAATTTCTTGCCCAATTTTCGGTATCGATGTTGGACCAGAGTTGTTTTTTTTTTTTCTTTCTTTGCCTTTTGGGGGGAAATGTGTGTGTGTGTGTGTGTGTGTGTGTGTGTGTGTGTGTGTGTGTGTGTGTGTGTGTGTGTGTGTGTGTGTGTGTGTGTGTGCATTTCTCACTATTATACTTCGTTAGACACAACCGATCCTTTTTGTTTCTTTTATGCTTAGATGATATTGTGTGGCAATAGTCCACAATGATACAACTCTTATTATCACAATATCGGTATAGAATGTGTATGTTTCTATGTGTGTGTGGGGGGGCGTAAAATAATGACATTATCAATCTTGTAGCAAACATTAAGACTGAAGTATCTTTACAAATTAACTATTGTTCATATCTGGAATGCTCAATAATTCAAATCATAAGTATCTCCAATTTCCCTTTAATAAAATCGAAAAAAAGGAACGGGTTATGTCATTATACCGACTCACTTTATTGTGAAACCCATTCAAATCCATTCACAAAATTAGAATGAAATCCTATTACAGCTCCACTCAATTCAATGTAACAAATCAACTCCATACGGCAGCCTCTCTGAACGTCTCGTTAATCTTTGCTCCCACTCAATGATGCGATCTTAACCGAGAGGCACTAATAAACTGACGTAATTGACGTGGGTCACTGAGACGGAATGTAACATACTTTATGTACAATATAAAGAATAGAGGATTTGATAGACACTACAGCGTTCCAACCGACAGGATGGGGTTGGTCTGATACGGATACATTAAACATAAACATTGTAGTGTTTTTGTTGTTGTCTACTGTGTTTTGTCATTTCTGTATCATCCACTATG
>NW_028234421.1:10701613-10706613 GCF_977035675.1 Penaeus japonicus | reverse complement strand
TCACAATTATCATCACGAACACTAAGAAAAGTTACTATTTGTTGAAGCTATCATGCTATACACCCTCACCCTCCTCTGACATTAATAGGCTATAGGCTATTGACCGTGTCTAATTACCCCTTCATGTTACCAAGTGACGTAATCTTCCACTGCATACGTCTGGCGATGGCGGGGTTGAAGAGGAACTCGCTCTTCGCTCCATGTTACCAGCCACCTTTTCATCGCCATATGGCAAAAGTTACACATTTTTCATTACCTTGCTCCTCTTGCTAATTCACTATTGATGTGAGGTATAGTGTGTACTTATTTATCTTTTATTTTATTATTATTATTATTATTATTATTGTTATTATTATTATTATTATTATTATTATTATTATTATCATTATTATTTTGTGTTAAATGCTTTTCGTTACGAATAATCAGTTTAAGGGGATCTTAAACTGCGTATGTTTATAAGATGTTTTCTTCAACAATTATAATATTTAATGGTAAGATTTGTAATTTTCGTATGTTTGTGTTTGAATTTATTATATGTTAGAATTAATCGCTCAAGTGTCTTTCTTTTTTCCTGGTAAAAAAAAAAAAGAAAAAAAAGAGAGGGAGAAAAAAAAGTGTAGTTTTATCAATTAAGTCTACTTTATTTATTCATTTATTTTTTTGTCCATCATAACTCGTAAATGTTTGAACATATTCATATTTTGCTAGACATTTACTTGTCATCTGCTATTGATGCTATGATCTCGCTGCAAGGGGGATTGACGTTAATGATCGTTATCAATGAAGAATCATGGGTTAAATTTCAGCTCATTTCGGCACTTTTTCTTGTTTTATTTCATATTAATTTTCATTTAAAATTTTCTTTTTATTTTACTTCTTAGTCTTATTTTCAGAAATTGTTTATATCTAAGAAGCGAAAGGTTTGCATTGCGTTTTTCTTTCTTTCTTTTTTCTTTCCTAATACGGGATTTTTTTATTATTATTTTTTTTTTATTCATGATTATTTCATTTGCTAGCACTCATACACTTTGATATGTCAATCTGCCGTCATCTTTCTATCTCATGCTGCCTGTCGACTCTCTGCCTGGCTATCCTGCTCTCTGATGCTCTGTTCTTGATTCTCCCATTTCCCAGCTATCCATCTTCTCTGCTGCCAATTTACCTATTTCTGTATCCCCTTTTTATCTGCTGAGCCTTACTTTACTCGTTCGCACTAAAGCCGTTTTCCCTCCATCCCTCTACCACGAAACACAACTGCCCATTAAAATAAACTTTTTGCACCTTCGGTTTCTTAGAGAAGGAGCTAGGTAGAATAAGCTTCAATTTGGGTAAAAAAGAAAAAAAAAAAAAAAAAAAAAAAAAAAAAAAAAAAAAAAAAAAAAAAGAAAAGAATACAAAACACATATCAAAAATAATTTTCATGGCGACTCTTGTAGTGAGAAATATTAGTGAGAGTTGCGAAAGTGAAGACAAAGGACGATAAACAATGATAATAAAGAAATAACCGATAAAAGACAGGAAGAAACAAGTAACTAACCATTTGTTTAATTAACTCTTCTCTCTCGCAGCTGAAAGGCAGAGCATCAGGCCAGTGGGCCTCCACGGACGCAATTATCAGAGGAAAAGGACAGCGGCTGTTTCTTTTCCTTGTGTGTGTCTGTTTCTCATGTGTGTGTGTGTGTGTGTGTGTGTGTGTGTGTGTGTGTGTGTGTGTGTGTGTGTGTGTGTTGTGTTCGTGTGTTGGAGCTCTCTAGTTGTAATTATTAGAGGCCATGAAGGAAAAGGGTCTTTTTTGTGCGTGTGTGAGTGTGTGTATTTATAAATGAGCTCTTTTGAACTTTGTGTTTTTTAAGCACGTTCGTACGTTCGCTTGCGTGTAATTTCTGGAGTTTGTTTATTCCTTTTTTTCTTTTACATGTGTCCGTGTGTGTGTGTCTGTGTCTGTGTGTGTGTGTGTGTGTGCGCGCGTGTGTGTGTATGCCTTTGTGCGCGTGTGTACCTTTCGTCATCCTAGACGCAATTATTACAAATGAAAGTTACTTTGGTATGTGTATATTTTTGAGAACATCAGAAGCAAGGGGCTGAAACCTACATTATGTTCTTTCTCTCCTTTTGTGTTCCTTTGTATATGCGTCTTTGCATATGTGTGTTTTTATTTGTTATTTCTCGTGGTGTTCGTATACATATCTGAGTATGTAAGTCTATGTTTTAATTTTCTTCTTTCTTCACAATGAAGTTCATTACTGTTGTGATTGTTATATTATTACTTAGAGCTTATATCATGAGCAATTCCCTTTTTCTGTTTGTCTTCCTGTTTCCATTTATTTTCATATAACATTGTATTCATAGTACATTGGTCATTAACTCCTGTTTTTGTCATCTACAAGTCTATCGATCTGTTTCTCTGTTTCTCTCGCTCCCAATTTATCTGCTGATGTGTAAACAATTGATGTTTACGTTCTAGTACTGTATAGACACGAAGGGATGAGGACAAACATAGCCATTAGATAATTGTTTATTGAGGGCAAAGTATAATATGTCGAGAGACTATCGTGGGGCTTCCGTAGCAGACTGAGACAGATCGCGATGTGGAGGTGCGGAGCTGAGAGAGGGCGACCTTCCTGAGCTGTGGATCGAGAGTGAGAAATGGTAACCGATAAATAAATAAAAAACAAGAAATCAACATCATAACGGCGGCATATTTCACAACCGTAAAAAAAAAAAAAAAAAAAAAAAAACAGATGTTCAAACAGCATTCCTCACGACCACTCCCTCCCTATGTCCAAACATGGAATATATCCCTTTCAATTGAATTACAGTTAATGCTGACAGCCTCTCGCTCTCCGTGTCAGTCTCCTCGGAAATCCATTCCGATGAAAGAGACTTCTCGATCGCATTTCTCTTAAGCCGAAAAGGCGAACCCAGCGAGCGCAGAGTGAAGGCGGCATTTCACTTGGTGTATGTCTTCCTCTATTTGTCTTTTGGTGCCTAGATAATTCTCTCTTTTTTTCTTGCATCATTTCGCTTCTTATTTATCTCCTGTCGGATGTGTTTATCTACGTCTCACTCTTCCTATTAATATTTCTCACTATCTGTCTGAGTGTCCCTCCACAATGTATCTTTTCCTGACACCAGGAGTGTAAAACGTGTGCTTGGAATAGCGCCCGTGACATGCCTTGGAACCTCGAGGAAGGTCTAGAAAGATCGAGGAAGGTCTAGAAAGATCGAGGAAGGTCTAGAAAGATCGAGGAAGTCTAGAAAGGTCGAGGAAGGTCTAGATAGATCGAGGAAGGTCTAGAAATCTCTAGGAAGGTCTAGAAAGCTCGAGGAAGGTCTAGAAAGATCGAGGAAGGTCTAGATAGATCGAGGAAGGTCTAGATAGATCGAGGAAGGTCTAGAAATCTCTAGGAAGGTCTAGAAAGCTCGAGGAAGGTCTAGAAAGATCGAGGAAGGTCTAGATAGATCGAGGAGGGTCTAGAAAGATCGAGGAGGGTCTAGAAAGATCGGGGAGGGTCTAGAAAGATCGAGGAAGGTCTAGAAAGATCGAGGAAGGTCTAGATAGATCGAGGAGGGTCTAGAAAGATCGAGGAGGGTCTAGAAAGATCGAGGAGGGTCTAGAAAGATCGAGGAGGGTCTAGAAAGATCGAGGAAGGTCTAGAAAGATCGAGGAGGGTCTAGAAAGATCGAGGAGGGTCTAGAAAGATCGAGGAAGGTCTAGAAAGATCGAGGAAGGTCTAGATAGATCGAGGAGGGTCTAGAAAGATCGAGGAGGGTCTAGAAAGATCGAGGAGGGTCTAGAAAGATCGAGGAAGGTCTAGAAAGATCGAGGAAGGTCTAGATAGATCGAGGAGGGTCTAGAAAGATCGAGGAAGGTCTAGATAGATCGAGGAGGGTCTAGAAAGATCGAGGAAGGTCTAGATAGATCGAGGAGGGTCTAGAAAGATCGAGGAAGGTCTAGAAAGATCGAGGAGGGTCTAGAAAGATCGAGGAAGGTCTAGATAGATCGAGGAGGGTCTAGAAAGATCGAGGAGGGTCTAGAAAGATCGAGGAAGGTCTAGAAAGATCGAGGAAGGTCTAGATAGATCGAGGAGGGTCTAGAAAGATCGAGGAGGGTCTAGAAAGATCGAGGAAGGTCTAGATAGATCGAGGAGGGTCTAGATAGATCGAGGAGGGTCTAGAAAGATCGGGGAGGGTCTAGAAAGATCGAGGAAGGTCTAGAAAGATCGAGGAAGGTCTAGATAGATCGAGGAGGGTCTAGAAAGATCGAGGAAGGTCTAGAAAGATCGGGGAAGGTCTAGAAAGATCGAGGAGGGTCTAGAAAGATCGAGAAGGGTCTAGAAAGATCGAGGAAGGTCTAGAAAGATCGAGGAAGGTCTAGAAAGATCGGGGAGGGTCTAGAAAGATCGGGGAAGGTCTAGAAAGATCGAGGAAGGTCTAGAAAGATCGAGGAAGGTCTAGAAAGATCGAGGAAGGTCTAGAAAGATCGAGGAAGGTCTAGAAAGATCGAGGAAGGCCTAGATAGATCGAGGAAGGTCTAGAAAGATCGAGGAAGGTCTAGAAAGATCGAGGAAGGTCTAGATAGATCGAGGAAGGTCTAGAAAGATCGAGGAAGGTCTAGAAAGATCGAGGAAGGTCTAGATAGATCGAGGAAGGTCTAGAAAGATCGAGGAAGGTCTAGATAGATCGAGGAAGGTCTAGAAAGATCGAGGAAGGTCTAGAAAGATCGAGGAAGGTCTAGATAGATCGAGGAAGGTCTAGAAAGATCGAGGAAGGTCTAGAAAGATCGAGGAAGGTCTAGAAAGATCGAGGAAGGTCTAGAAAGATCGAGGAAGGTCTAGAAAGATCGAGGAGGGTCTAGAAAGATCGAGGAGGGTCTAGAAAGATCGAGGAAGGTCTAGAAAGATCGAGGAAGGTCTAGAAAGATCGAGGAAGGTCTAGATAGATCGAGGAAGGTCTAGAAAGATCGAGGAAGGTCTAGAAAGATCGGGGAGGGTCTAGAA
>NW_028234421.1:10628754-10633754 GCF_977035675.1 Penaeus japonicus | reverse complement strand
TGATCAAGACGCACATAAAATTATAAAACTAGATTTTTCACCTGGAACGATTGGGGAAAAAAAAAAACGTAAACACGAAAAAAGAGAAAAAACTAAATTTCCATTGACCCGATTCGAAAGTCTTTCGTCCGGCCTTCCCTTGTTATTATATTAGAATGCACAATATTTCGAGGACTATATTAACATAAATTTAAACAGGCTTTGGGCTATTGGGTTAGAGGAAAACAGGTTTCTTACCGACCTTGTAAAACACACACAAACTTTTACACACACACATAAACACACATACAAACACATAAACACACACATACATACGCAAGCACAAACACACACACACACTGATATTTGGTTGCGTGTGTGTGTGTGTGTGTGTATGTGTGTATGTGTGTGTGTGTGTGTGTTTATGTTTGTGTGTGTGTGATTGTGTATGGAATGGCATTGAGTTTGTCGGAAATATATCAGGTATACTCTATAATCATTACTGAGTTGATTAGTTATTTCGGACTATGACATTCCAAATGTTTTTGTGAACTCATTGTATCTGGAAATTAGTGACATGTTGATATGCTATTTAAATGTAAACACAACGTGCAACGTGAATGAAATGACCTACAGTGCAATCAGTTGCCTGTGTCTCTGGATGTATATTATTGCTTGCTTTTCAATCTTTTGATTGATTGTGTGTGTGTGTGTGTGTGTGTGTGTGTGTGTGTGTGTGTGTGTGTGTGTGTGTTTATGTTTGTGTGTGTATGATTGTGTATGGAATGGCATTGAGTTTGTCGGAAATATATCAGGTATACTCTATAATCATTACTGAGTTGATTAGTTATTTCGGACTATAACATTCCAACTGTTTTTGTGTTTTTAGTGACATGTTGATATGCCATTTAAATGTAAACACAACGTGCAACGTGAATGAAATGACCTACAGTGCAATCAGTTGCCTGTGTCTCTGGATGCATATTATTGCTTGCTTTTCAATCTTTTGATTGATTGTGTGTGTGCGTGCGTGCGTGCGTGTGTGTGTGTGTGTGTGTGTGTGTGTGTGTGTGTGTGTGTGTGTGTGTGTGTGTGTGTGTGTGTTGTCAGTGAGCTACTTTGTGTAAATGTTTGTATGTGTGTGTGTGTGTGTTAGTTTGGTAAAAGCGTGTTTGTGTCTTTGCATATGTGCGTGTCTGATCATTCTATGAAATAATATTTTGAGTTTTTGATTATACGGTCAAGAGCATGGTCTCTCTCTCTCTCCACCCCCCCTCTTTCTCTCTTTCTCTATCTCTCTCTTTCTCTTTCACTTTTAGTATTTTCTTTTTCTTAACTTATTTATGTTTGTCATGTTCAAATATATTGTTAGTAGCTACAAAGAATTAGGATATGATAGTTATTACACTATTCAGATCATAAAAGACGTATAATATCTAATAGTCTTTTCCAAAATCTTTCTTATGATAATTTCATTTCATTCTTGTTAATTCACTGGTCTTATTACATATCATAGTAATAATAACAACAATAATGACAATAAACAAATACTATAATATTTTCTTACTTTTTTACTTCCATCTATTTTATTTCCCGTAGGGTCAAAATTACGGATTTTTAGTTTCATTTTATTACCTTTATTTAGTTCTGCAAGTGATAAATATTAGATATTGTCTAGTTTTTATTTTTTTCCTTTACTTTTAAGATATTCTACAAAAAATATGTTTATTTGTATCGTTACCATCAGAATTATCATGTTTGCTGCTGCTTGTTATCTTAAGCAATATTGGTTTTATCACTAGTGTCGTCATTTAAGTATTATCATTATCACTAGAAGAAGGAAGACGGTTATCGTTGCCGTTATCATTTACATTTCATATCATTATTATCATTACCATCGGTAGCATTGATAAATTAACCGTGTTTATCGTTATCATTAACAATGACATACTTATCATACATACTATTATCATTTCTGTCAAAGTTAATGACCTTGTTATCATTATGATGCTTATTTTTTTATCATTGGTATTGTCATTGTCATTATTATTGTTATTACCATTACTATTTTACTGTCATTATCATCATAATCACCGTCCCTATTATAGTAACAATGATGACAATCCAAGGTAGCAGGAATGTCATTATCCTCATTATCATTCGACCGAAGGGAGAAGATTATGCAATCTTTATGTCTATTTTTGTATTCATTCTTTGGCAAATTAGTTTATGAGCAACATTCTTGTATGCAGGATTATGATAAAAGTTACCGACGACTTGCAATGAAATTTATGAGTCATATTTACTCATTGTATTCTTTAAAAAAAAAATGTGAATAGGTGTAATAGGTCTTCTTAGTAGAAAAAAAGGGCAAGGTCTCTTAGTGATAATCTAGCTAGGAAGTGGCTATGGCTATGGCATCGGCATGACATTCATCATCATCATCATCAACATTAACATTATCATCACCACCATCAATCATCACCATTGTCATCATCAACATCACCCTCATCATCATCATTATCACCACCATCATCATATTCATCTCCACCTCCATATTCATCATATTCATAATCATCAACACCATCATATTTATCATTACCATCATCCTCATTACCATCACTATCGTCATCATAATCATCAACACCACCATCATCATCACCCAAACTAGATTCTCCTAAAAACAAATTAGCATGCATTAATAAAACAACATTTCTAGTATTCTATTACAATCGTCGTTTAACATAAAAATACCGAGATTATTTTTCGAAGATATTGCAAAATAAGTGAATGTTTTTGCAAGGATAAATCTTTGCACTCTAGCAATTACTGCGTTCATGACTTTTTCCATGGTGTGTTTTGCTGCCTATATTTGTTATTTGTTAATGATAATGTTGATTTTTTTCATTTTTATTACAATCACTGTTATCATTAGGGTAATTCATATTATCATCATTCTTATCATAATGATTATGATTATTACCATTATTATCTTTATGATTATTATCATTATTATCATTTTCATTGTCCTTATCATCATCATTGTCATCATTGTTATGATTATGACTATCATTATCATTATTATCATCACCATTATTATCATCAACATTATCAACATCACTTTAATAATATTATTATTTGTTATTATTATCATCATTATTGATGTACGAAGTTCAATACGACAAATGTAGAAGAAAAGTTGTTAAGATATTCTCATTCACACCTTTCTTCTACAACCATCATTATCATTGCTCTTTTTATCATCATTATCATTATTGCTATCATTGTCATTATTGTTATTGTTATATTTTTTGTCATTATTATAACTGTTATCATCATCACCAAAATCATTATCATTTACATTTTTATTATTACAATCATTATCATTATTATTACTATTATCATTTCCAACATAGCCATAAAAGATATAATCATACACAACATCATTATAACCATTTTTATCACAATTAATACAGCTAATATCATCATAATCTATAGCAACATCAGGTAAACTACACTGATGCATCTCCCACTTACGACGGGGACGTTGCATCGTTGTGTAATGGCAAAAAAAAAAAAAAAAAAAAAAAAAAGGTCTAAGGAGCGTCTCTCCATCTTTCCCGACGCAGCAGGAGAGGTCCTAAATCATGATGAAGCGATCTGGAGTAGATCGATGTTGGCTTCATTAGTTATGGCATTAATAATGACACTGCGGTAAATATTAATTCCATGATACAAAACGGGAATATTATACGCAGGGCTGTTGTTGTTGTTGCTGTTGTGGTTGATTATGGTGTCATTATTACTGTTAATGTTGTTGAGTTTGCTGTTGTTATTATTATGATTATTATGATAATTATTACTATTGTTGTGCAGTATTATTGGCAGTTAGATAACATAAAATTGAAATCTTATGCCTTTGCAGAAATTTGGAATCTTGAAGGAAATCCAACAAGACATATCAAATAGCCAAGAAAATATTTATATCACTGGACAACGATCGGTGATAGATATGTATGAGTCAAAATAAAAGGTTGCCTTTTATGTACTTTAACAATACTGAAAAAATGGGCATCCTTCATTATAGATAAAGACAGGATATTGTTCACCAAGATGATGCAGTGTGAACATTTATCAGATAGTGTTGACGCGATAAGCACTTAGTATTAATGGGCTCTATGGCTACCCATGAATTCTCACTTTCATGGATATTTATGTTTTCTCTCTCTTTCCCTCCTTTGTATTTTCTCTTTAGTATGATTAGTATTTTTTGTTATCATGATTATCCTTACAATTATTAATGTTACGTTGTTTTCAATGTTATCATTATCATTGATAATAATATTATTATCATCAATATTATAATTATCATTATTATCAATTTTCATCATTATTATTGTAATAATTATTATTGTTTTACCATCTTATAATCATTATTTGTTATTTGTATCTTTGTTTTATTCTGTGTGTTTTTTTTTTGTTTTTTTTTGTGTTATCCTCTCTGCAAAATAATAATTTTCATTGAAATATTTTTTTTTACCTATTTCATATATATATATATATATATATATATATATATATATATATATATATATATATATATATATATGTATATATATATTATATATATATATATATATAATATTTGACTTTTTTGTCATTATCATTATAATTGTCATTATTCTTATCATCATCATCACCGTCCTTATTATTATCATTTTTCTTATTATCTTCATTATATTTATTATGATTTTCATTTTTCTTATCAGTTATGTCATTATTAGTACTATTACTAACATCTTTGTTATCAATATTATCATTATTATTATAGTCTTTATTATCATTACTGAGATCATCATTACCATCATCATTAATATTATTATCATTATTGAGATGATTATTATTATAATTATTACTATCATCAGTATTATTGAAACTGAATTATTATTATCATCACTATCATTATCGTCATATCTATCATCATCATTGATATTAACATTATCATTTAGATAAACATTGTT
>NW_028234421.1:10588754-10596254 GCF_977035675.1 Penaeus japonicus | reverse complement strand
GTGTGTGTGTGTGTGTGTGTGTGTGTGTTTGTTTGTATGTGTGTGTGTATGTATGTATATATAATATATATGTGTGTGTGTGGATGTGAGTGTGAGTGTTTGTAATTGTGTGCGTGTTTTTATATGAATTCATATGCATACTCATGTCCGGATCTGTTATGATCTGACATTTGTTTAAAACGTATGAGTATATTATACCAACGGCCACTGAAAATAGTCGCAAAAAGCAACCTTACTAAGTCGCAAGTAAATTATTTGAATTGGATAGCGATGACCGGATTTGTCAAGGAAAGGAAAACGGGGATCACAATTGTAGGGGCATATTACTTAGCAGGGACAGTGGTAGACATTCCCAAGGCTGGCTAAGAGGAAGTGAAAGGTATGTCTCGTTCATTCCTTAGTTCCTCTCTCTGCCCGCAGAATTATTGGCCAGAGGACGCAACAAAGGCTGCTTTTGCCGAACGTCTTGCCTCCCACGTATTTTTTATAGTTGATAAGTAGAAGTGATTAATTAAGGTGGTTCGTCATGGGCGTCAACCCGGCAGTGCTGTGTAGGACAATATCCGGTGGGGAAATAGAGATAAAGGAGAGCTAAAAACGAGCAAAGAAGGATAGGGGGACAAGGATTACGGCCAACGGTCATAGTTTTTGTTTGTTTGTGGTATAAGGACTGACGGCCAGGTTGATAATACCATTGATACCATCAAGTTATAAAGGGATATGGGGAGAAAATATAGTAGAAAAAGGGGACCTAACGATAAATATCATTTAGTATGGGAATACGAGTCAAAAGGGGAAAGCTTAAAGATTCCATGCGCTCAGGGGTTGGTAATTCAGAATGTATGGAATGAATAAAGAAACAAACATAAAAAGTACAACCTATTATGTTGATTCGGTAAACTCTAATGGAAAAAAAAATCATTTAGAGTCACCCACAAGCCCATTGCTTAAATGCCAATATTTTCGTTTACGTGTAACAATTAGTTGATAAATGATCAAAGGGGAAACGTATTTTTTTTATAATGACCCACACACCATAGGGAGAACCCAGCCAGACTCGTGTGCCTTAAAACAGTTAAACTACACAACGCGTTGGCTGTTACATTTGTTAATATGAAAATTCTGCATATTTCTTATAACGCCAAGGGAAGGCCCGTCATACTGTAAAATGATCCAAGTTCTTACCAATTTCCGTTCTGGAGATAATCCCTGAGAAGTAGACACGCATACACAAATATACATCTCACAGTCGTTATAAAGAGATAGACAGATAATCACAAAATACGAATCACGAAGTCTGAAAAAAAAGTAAGTAATCACTTCATTAAAAGACAAATGGCCCCCCATAAGATATAAGTTTTGACCGCGCACCGATAAGGACCCTGGTAAAAAGAAATTACTTCGCGGTGATACTTCTTTTTTCCAGCTCCTGCGTCCATGTAACACTGGCAGTTTGTTTGGCCGATCGGCTCTTAAATTTCTCGTTTCTCCCTTCTGATTAACTCTTGAGGGAGAGAAGGAGGGGGGGAGACATCGGGAAAGGAAGGAGAAGAAATGAAGGATTGATAGGGAAGAAGAGGAGAGAGAGAGAGAGAGAGAGAGAGAGAGAGAGAGAGAGAGAGAGAGAGAGAGAGAGAGAGAGAGAGTAGGATCTAGTGAGGTGGAGAAAGCAAAGAAGGAAGAAATGGATACGGATGAGAAGATGGAAAGGGTGACAGCGGAATGCGGAATGACAAAATTTAAAGGAGTCAGATGGAGGAGAGAAAGAGAGAATAGGACACTCAGGGAAATATATGACTCGCAGGAGTGAAAGAAGAATAAACACAGAAGAGAGAAAAGGAGAAAAAAAAAACAGAGGAAAGGAGAGAAGTAAGAAACTCACCGAGGAATAAACGAAGAAGGAAAAGGAAGAACAAGAAAAGAGAGACAGATAAAAATAATAATAATAATAATAATAAGTATAGAATAAAAAAATAAGAAAAAGAAAAAAAAAAAATAAGAGAAAGAAGGTGGAAGAAAAACTCATCGACGAGACAAAAGGAGATAAAGAAGAAGCAACTCCGCCTCCTTCTCCGTCCTTCCCTTGCCACACCCTCGCATCATTTTGGAATCAATACATCGACCAGACAAACATCCGTCAAAAGGCTTCGGCCAGACTGGAGGAGAAAAAGCGGGGGAGGGGGAGGGGGGGCTAATGCTCATTTTTTGTTCATGGATTTTTTTTTTCTCTCTCTCTCTCTTGCTATGTTTATGCAGTAAATGCGAATGTAAGGTGCGTTTACATTTTTAGAGAAGTGTTGCATTTACAAAAAAATATAGAGAGGTGTATATACATGTATAAATATATTGTGCGTGTATATATATGTGTGTGTGTGTGTGTGTGTGTGCGTGTTATATGTGCGTGTGTCTTAATATGTGTTAGTGTATGACATTTGTCGATGTTAATGGTGCATATTCATTCTTTACCTAATTTCTACTGCCATTTATCTTTAGACAAAGTACTGACTTTCCTCATATCTATAATATATTCATTCGCCATGATTTATATGTTCAGTCTTTCTCTCTCTCTCTCTCTCTCTCTCTCTCTCTCGCTCTCTTTTACTTTTTATCTTTCTCTTTCTCTCTCTCTTTTACTTTCTCTCTTTCTCTCTCTCTCACTCTCCTTCCCTCTCGCTCTCTCTCTCTCTCTCTTTCTCTCGCTCTCCCTCCCTCTCTCTCCTTCTCTCTCTCTGTTACTTTCATACATTTACACGAATTAATATACACCACAAAAAAATCTAGTCTTCTCCTAATCATAACCTATATTACATTCCCTATCAGATGAAAGGGGGAAAAACTTGAAAGCAAAGTTTGTATATTCAAAGAGATTATGTTGAGCGGAAGGAATTTCAAGACTCTTGTGCGGTGCTTATGGTACAATATATACTCTGTCTAATAACGATGATGGTGATTATGATATTGATAATGGTGATATAATCTCAATAATGATTATTCAAATGATAATAATGATAGTAATAACTATGATCAAAATATGGAGAAGGATGCTAATAATGACGGTAATGATGATAATGAAAATAACAATGATAATAATGATGATGAAAATAGCAATAATAATAATGATAATGAATATAATAGCAATGGTAATGATGATTAATATCATAATAATGATACTGATAACAATGATGATGGTAATGATAATACCAATGATAATTATAATGATGATGATAATGATATTAATGATAATAGTAATGGTGCCTGTAATGATAATGATAATGGTGAGAATGATAACAATGATAACAGCAATGATAACAATAATAATGACAATAACAGCAACATCATGACGATTGTAACATTATAAATTATAATGATAACAATAATAGCAAAAATGTTAATGATGATAACAATAATGTTAATGATGGTAACAATAAAAATGATGACAGTAATAATAACGATGATAATAATGATGATATAATTGAAAACTATGAAAATGAATATGATGATGGTGATAGTAAAGATAATGATGATAATGATAATGATAATGACAACAATAATGATAATAATGCTACTCATGATAATGCTTATGATAATGAAAATAATAATAATGATATTGGTAATGATAATGATGATGGAAATGAAAGTAACAATAATAGTAACGATTATGATACTGATAGTAACGATGATAAAACAATGACAATAATGAGATAACAATGAAATTGATGTCAAATAATGAGATAGTGATATTGATAATAACTATGAAAATTTCGATAATAATGATGAGGATGAGGACGACGATGACAATGATGATGATGAATGATAATGATGTGATGAAGGTGATGATGATGATGGTGATGATGATGATGACGACGATGATGACGATGATGAATGAGGATGATAAAGATCAGCCATTGGTGAAACGAGATACCTAAATATTCTTTGCATCACCTTATTTGAAAACCTAAGAAAATCCGAGGAAGACACTGATAGTTGAATGCTTTATCATTCTCATTCTTATAGAATCTAATCCTTAGTTTAAAGAAGGAAGGAATGGGAAATGTCGATCCCCTCTTGATATTTTCTTATTCTCTTGAATCCATAAATCTTGGCTTCGGTTCTCCTGTCTATTATCACTGTCCCCTTTGTCCTTCTTCGTCTCGGTTACCGCTCTTTTCCTGTTTTAATTATTATCCGCTATCTTCCCTCCGACGCCGGTCCCTATCGTGGCCAAAGTCATAATTAATTCCACCAGACCTCATTATAATTAATTAAGATATACGGCGCTCGCGAAGTTCCTTAGATAATGGCGAGGAGTCTTTTTTATTTTTTTTATTTTTTTGAAATATGAGGCTGCTGCTGCGTCCTGGCTTGATATGCTGTTGTGTCACTAATTTTGCTGTGACCTTGCTGTGATCTGCTGTTTGTTGATTAAATCTGCTTCAATATTTTGTGATTGTGGCCTGTTCCGCTATCGGCTGCTCTGCTGTGCTCTTGCTGTGCTATATCATAAAATGCTGTGTTATGGTTAGCTCTACTGCAATCTTCTGATTTCTTGGCTGTTCAAACTATCATCTTTCCCTGATGGGCTGTTGTACGCTTTCTCACATTTTTCTTCTTTTTTTTACCCGCTCTGTTGTATCTTACTCTTCTATGGCTTGCTCTGATACGATCTGTTGCCTTCTAACTCACTTTGTTGTACCATGTTCTGCCTAAACCGTTCTGCTTGATCTGCCATGCAATACTTTCGCCCTCTCTGCTGTGGACTGTTGTTCAGAAATGCCATATCATCTGTCATTACCCTGTACAACATGCTTTGTTTTTTGTATGGTTTACCTCATAAATTATTAAAGTATTTTTTCGTAATGTAATATTGCCTTTGGGAAACCATATGGGATGAGCCATTAGATTATAACAATCATGACCGAACTTCTCTTTATAGTTTAATTTACTGTGTAAGGGTGTGTGTTTCCGACTGCATTTGTTTGAGTACTTTATACGTGTACGTGTTTGTACGTGTGTTCTCGGGCGTGTACATGCATGTATGTGAACTCTTTCCATCTCCCGAACTCTGCCTGGGTTGATTGTGTCTCTTTCGCTGTCATCAATAAATCTTGGGAAAGTAATTACAGTAAATGACATCTCCCCCCTGTACGACAACAAATAAAGGAGCAATTTGCAAGAGTGGTGCAGCGTCTTAGGTAATCACTTTGCAATTAGGAATATTGATGCTGCACGACGGGGAAACAAGGGAGGGGATATTTCGTTAGATAGGTAGGAGCGATGAGAAGATATACACACACACAGAACTAAATGCACGTGCAAATCACTTCTGTACCCATATATCTACACATACTAATACATATAATTGTATATTAATACATAATACTCTCTCTCTCTCTCTTTATATATATATATATATATATATATATATATATATATATATATATATATATATATATATTCATGCACACACACATCTATCTCTATCTCTCTCTCTCTCTCTCTCTCTCTCTCTCTCACACTCTCTCTCTCTCTCTCTCTCTCTCTCTCTCTCTCTCTCTCTCTCTCTCTCTCTCTCTCTCTCTCTCTCTTGTAAGTGTTAACAAACTCAAACACATACACATGTCCATGATATGTTTGTGTATGTTTTAAGTTCCCATGTATACGTCTCCACTCACACGAACCAAATGCACTAGTTACCTGAAGAAGACCTTGAGACCACAAAGACCTATACTACCGCCAACATAATGCAAATATGATTAACCTGTTGGAAAGCGAGGACACGCTTCTCCCTGTTGTTGTTGAGCATGTGTGTGTTTCTAAGTGGGGTTGTTTCTGAGTATAAGAGGCGTTTGTGTGAGTGTGTGTGTGTGTATACATATACATATATATACATATATATATACTGTTTATATATATACTGTATATATATATATATATATATATATATATATATATATATATATATATATACTGTATATATATATATACATATATATACATATATATATATATACATGTATATATATATATACATATATATACATGTATATACATATACATATATATATATAAAGATAGATAGATATACATACGTATATATATATATATATGTATATATACATATACATATATATGTATATATATAGATATATATACATATATATGTATATATATACATATATAAATATATATACATATAAATATATATATATTTATATATATACATATATGTATATATATATATGTATGTATATATATATATATATATATATATGTATGTATATGTATATACATACATATATATATTATCTTCCTTATCGTCAGCCTGTATCATTCCACTGCAGGACGTAGGCCTCTCTCAATCTTTTCCAGTCATCCCGGTCTTGTGTCCTCTGATTCCAGTTTACTCCTGCGAAATTCGCTATTTCATCCCGCCATCTAGTCATTGGTCTTGCCCTTGGCCTCTTTGTGTCATGTATTTCCCACTCTATTGTTTTCTTTGTCCGCCTGTTGTCCTGTCTCTGATATATATGTCCTGCCCACTGCACTTTTTCTTTTTAATGTTCTTAAGTATAACCTCTACTTTTGTTTGTTGCCTGATCCGTGTGGCTTATTTCCTGTCTCTTAAGCTATCACCTACCATAAGGCCTTCCATTCCTCTTTGAGCATTTACTAATTTCATCTCAAGTACTTTGGTCGTAGTCCATGTTTCTGACCCATATGTTATTACGGGGAGGAAACATTGGTCAAAAATCTTTCTCTTTAGACATAGTGGCAGACGACCTCGTAATATATAACTATGTGTACCGAAGGCACTCCAACCTAGTCTGATTCGCCGTTTTATCTCGGCTTCCCAGAATGTACTCGGCTGGATGAGTTGCCATACATACTCGTTCACTACTTCTAGTACCTCGCCCTGTATTTGTATTTGCTTAACTGAGCTTCGACTGTTGAACATGACTTTAATCTTTTTCATGTTCATTTTAAGGCCAATTTTCAGACTTTCCCTATTCAAATAGCTTTGTAATTGTTGTAATTAATTTGCCGACTCGCCGAAAAGAACAGTGTCATCTGTAAATCTAGATTGCTTAAGTGTTCATCCCCTATTTTGATCCCTTTCTCCTTCCAATCTAATTTCTTGAATACTTCCTCTAAGCAAGCTGCAAACAGCTTCAGTGAAATGGTGTCGTCCTGGCTAACACCCTTTTATATTGGTATTTTATTGGTTTCTGCGTGCATTTTGTTGGTCGCTGTACCATCTCTCTCTATATATATCCTCTAATAATCTGCAATATATTTCCTCTACTCCTTGTCTACGAATTAAATCGAGTACTGCTGCTATTTATATCGAGTCGATTATCTTTTCGTAATCTACGAATGCCATATACAGAGGCTTCCTATATTTGTTTGTTTTCTCTCTTGTTTGGGTTACTGTATGGATATGGTCTGTAGTTGAGAATCCGCTTCGGAATCATGCCTGTTCCCTGGGTTGTTTTGAATTTA
>NW_028234421.1:10566254-10568754 GCF_977035675.1 Penaeus japonicus | reverse complement strand
AATAATAAATAAATAAATAAATAATAATAATAATGATAAAAATAACAATAATGATTAATAATAATAAAGATAAAAGTAATATAATGTATAGACAAATAAATATATAAATGATATTATAAAGCATATCCAAATATTTTGGTAAATCATTTTTAAAGCATAAAGACTCACATAACCAGGTGAGCATTGCGAGTGAATTTGGGGCAGTGAAATAATGTCTGGATGTTTCATAACCAATGATGAATCTGTCTCATTTAGAGAGATTGTGCTCTTTGACATTTAACGAAGGTGTCTTAACGTGGAATTGCCTTTTCCGGGAACTTCAATAAACCTTCACGTGGCTTGTCTCATTTTATCCCTTTGATCATTATTATTAGGAGAATTTCTTTGAAAAGCTTATTACTATCATCATCATCAAAGTAATTAATATGACTAAGGTTATCATTCGAATGACGTCTGTGATTGTTATTATCACCCTAGTTATTTTGTTATTGTTCCTCTTTATGGCTGGTATTGTTCTCATCATCATTATTATAATCAGTATTATTGTTGTTGTTGTTGTTATCACAGTTGTTGTTATCACTATCCTATTCATCCTTATTATTAGTATTATTTCCAACATATGTGTATATATATATATATATATATATATATATATATATATATATATATATATATATATATATATATATATACACACATATGTGTGTGTGTGTGTCCATATATCTATATATATATCTCTCTGTCAATCTATCTACCAATCTATCTAGCTAGCTACCTATCTACTTACCTATACATGAATGTATAAATATGTGTGCGAGTGTGTGTGTCTTTATGTATGTGACCTTGTCAATATCAATAGTTGCAATAATGCATGACATGATGAACAAATTCTTGCAACAAGCCAGTAACGTTATCATGAAGATGGCAAAGGCGTTAGCAGTGTGTAGATAGGAGTATTATAAGTAAAGTTATAGCGATAAAACGATTTTGTTTATAAAGTTAGTAAATAGTAATATGAAAAAAATGGTATATAATTTTGTAATGATAATACTAGTCGTAACAACAACAACAATAAAGGTGATAATTACGATGATAATGATTATGATAGTAACGGTCATGATAATAACAATGATGAAAATATGACTAATAATAACAATGATAATGGTAGTAATGATAATGGTAATGACAAATTATATGAGGATAATAATAATCATAATAATAATAACAATGAAATAATGCTAATCATAAGAACAATAATAGGTTTAACAATGAGGGTAATGATGATAATAATGATACGATAAGAATAATGATAAGGATGATTGTAATGATACCAGTGATAATAATAATAAGCATGAGAATAACAGTACTGGTAATAATGATGATGATATTAACTATCATTATTTCTATCATTTTTGTTATCATCACTATCCTCCTCTTCCTCATAATCATCAGGCCAACATTATCATTATAATCATCATTATCATCATCATTATAAGAGTTATACAACTACTATCAATGATGATACGATAATGATGACAAAAAGCGTGACAACCCTACTACTAATTCCAACGATAGATGTGATACCAATGATAACGGGAATGACAACAGCAACAATAATGAGCCTGAACTCGCGAACAGCTCACTATCGTTACCATGGCGACGCGGACAAGCAGGGGCAGGATGGCAGAGGAGACAATAGAACCGTCCCCCCCCCCCGCCCCCCTCTCCGCCTCGCAGAAATGAACTGCCGCTAGAATCCTTTTGTGACCTGTGGAAAGTCCTGGCATGTCGGTTCTTGATTCTTCCAAAGAAAGAAAGAAAAGAGAGTGGGAGATAGATAGATAAATAGGTAGATAGTTCGGATGAAATCTGTGTAGAACAAGAACACACACGCGCGCGCACACACACACAAACAAACAAATGATGATAGGAAATAAATAAAAAAATAACACACACACAAACAAACAAATAGTAATAGTAAATAAATAAAAAGATAACACACACACACACACACACATACACACTCACATGCACGCATACACACACGCATACAAACTAAACGAACGAAATGTAATCAAAACCAAATCTCTACTCACCCCTACCTGGATCCCTTTCAAAAGGCTGAAACGCAAATATTTATAAATTGGTTAAACTGGGAAGTGATGGATTGAAAAACAAAACAAAACAAAAAAAATCGTAACTGAGCTTAAAAAAAAGAAGAACAAAACAAACATGAATTGGATTTCAAAATGTCTTGTACCGAGAGGCTGAACAAAGCATAAAACTGTGATTTCGGAAAGCGAATCGGAAAATGCGGCAGTCAGTGGTGAGCTAAAAGACTAACGTGTTGGAAGGGACCGTAAAGCTGAAAAATTCGATATTGTAAGGACTTCCGGTATAGGAATAAAACGAGAATACTATCTGACATTTTATATTCCAATAACAATAATAGTTACTGCTCATGGTCAATCATAAATGCAATTGTACTAATTAAGACGCA
>NW_028234421.1:10553754-10556254 GCF_977035675.1 Penaeus japonicus | reverse complement strand
TCTCTCTCTCTCTCTCTCTCTCTCTCTCTCTCTCTCTCTCTCTCTCTCTCTCTCTCTCTCTCTCTCTCTCTCCTGTATTTGTGATTGACGAATTTATACTGTATATATACCACCAAGAGGTTGGTTTATGAAATAAGATGAATTATATTCAAATTCAATAACCCACTATAACTTTCACGGGTCATTATTATTATCACAATTTTACCATATATTTACTGCACGGAAATAATAAATATCTTTTTTCCTTGCTCGCTTTTCTAATCAGCATATTTCTTGACACAATTTCTGCACAGCATCTCAATTTTGCAGCAAGAGAAACAAGTAAACGCTGGATTACAAACGTTTTCATAGCGGAAATGAGACCACACTTCTAGCTTGATGTTGTAGTTGCACACTCTCTCTCTGTCTCTGTCTCACTCTATCTATCTATCTCTCTATCTATCTATCTATCTATGTCCCTCTATCTCTATCTCTGTCTCTGTCTCTCCTCCTAATCACATTCTCTATTCTCTCTCTTCTCTCCTCTATCTCTCTCTCTATCTATGTCTCCATCTCTCTCCTATCTCTATCCTCCTCTCTCTCTCTCTCTCTCCCACCTATTATTATTCTCTCACCTCCTCTCCCTCTCTCTCTCTCTCTCTCTCTCTCTCTCTCGCGCTCTGTATCTTTCTCTCTCCTCTCCCTCTCTCTCTCCTCACTCTCTCTCTCTCTCTCTCCCCTCCTCGCGTCTCCTCTCTCTCTCTCTCTCTCCTCTCCTCCCTCCTCTCCCTCTCTCTCTCTCTCCCACTCTCTCGCTTCTCCCTCTCTCTCCTCTCCTCTTATCCGTCTCTCTCTCGTCCTCACGTCTCTATAACTTTTTTTTTTATTCTCTCTATAAATAACATTGAACCTTAGTTAGGGTTTAAAAAAAAAACTTTTTTCTTTTTTTTTAAACTTTTTTCATCAGAAAATATCAGATTTTGTTTACGAAGTCCAAGAAAGAGGGGGAAGAAGAAATAGATAGAGAGAAAGAAGAGAACGATAAAAATACGGTAAGAGAGATAGAAAAAGAGAGAGAGGGGGTAGAAAGAGAGAAAGAGAGAGAGAGAGAGAGAGAGAGAGAGAGAGAGAGAGAGAGAGAGAGAGGGAGCAAGGGAGCCGATAGAGAAACGAGAGAGAGAGGAGAAGAGAGAGTTAGAGAGCGAGACGAGATAGAGTGGAAGAGAGAGAGAGAGAGAGAGAGAGAGAGAGAGAGAGCAAGAAAGAGAGAGAGAAAGCAAGAAATAGAGAGAGAGAGGAGAGAAAGAAAGAATGAGAGTCACTGAGATACTCTTTACCAAACAAAATTATCTCCATGCCTCGACGCCGAAACCAAGATGCAGCATCACCCATATCTTCCAAACATCAAGCTTCAGAATGATGAAATGACTCTACTGGCAACGTTGACTACAAAAGCTCATCTGCATATCGCTAGGATCTCTTAATCTAGAACTCAGCAACATGCAAACACGGGGTTTTTCCTGGCCAGTCCTAATTTCAACGATATTTTAGTTTCTCTTATCCCCAGGCGTTACCGTGAGAGTGAGCGCATTTCGGGTGACTTTGCCCGTAAACAGAAACTTCGAGGAGACGAAAAATGAGAGAAGACGAGAAGATACAGGAAGGGAAATGAGATAGAGAGAGGGGGAGAGGGGAAAGGGCGAGCGAGCGAAAGAGAGAGAGATAGAGTGGGAAAGAGATAGAGAAGAAGAGAAAGGAGAAGAAAAGAAAGAAGAAGAAAAGCAAGAAGAAGGAGAAGACAGAGAAGAAAGGAAAAGAAAGAAGAGGGAGAGAAAGAGAGAGAGAGAGAGAAGCGAGAGAGAGGGAGAGAGAGAGAGGGAAAGAGAGAAGAGAGAGAGAGAGAGAGAGAGAGAGAGAGAGAGAGAGAGAGAGAGAGAGAGAGAGAATAGAGGATGACCTTTACAAAAATGCTGATACCGTGAATTGAATACATAGCATATGTTATAAACCCCCCCCAATATACCCCCACCTTTTTTTTTTATTTTAGCTTTCTTACATGTTCTTTCTCATCTTGAACAGAAGTATATGTGTGAATCACGTATGTGACATGTGGTTTTGGAAAACGTTGCATTGGTAGACAGCTCTTGCGAAGGGAAAGACAAAACAACACTGGTATATCTGCAGAAAGAGAAGGCATTCAGGTAAACCAAGGAGCATACATAATTTGTACATTATATATTTATATATATATATATATATATATATATATATATATATATATATATATGTATGTATATAAATATATATATTTAATTTATATATATATAGTATTATATATATATTATATATATATGTATTTATATATATATATATATATATATATGTATGTATATATATATATATATATATAATAGATTTCTATATATAGGTATATATATATATACTATCGTTATATATATATATATATATATATAAATATATATTATATATAATATATATATATATATAATTTATATAATAA
>NW_028234421.1:10541932-10544432 GCF_977035675.1 Penaeus japonicus | reverse complement strand
GGACTCCTTAGCGTAATGAGGAAATGAGGCGAAGGGGAGCTAAGAGTAGTTAGATACCTCTCTAGTGATGAACTGCAGTTTCCAGGAAGGGTTGGCCGAGTGAAAAGGGGATTATAAAGGGCGATTAATTTGAAAAGATGACCTTGGTTGATGGGAGATGCGAGTATACCGGATTACCAAGGTAAACGATAGATAAAGGAAGGTAAAATATGCTGCACCAGTGAAGCGAATGGAAAGCCAGTGAATATGAATACGTTTAATGAACATCTAGTGTAGTTTCCAACCTGTGGTCTGTGGACCCCTGGTGTTCTGCGTATGTAGTACTGGAGGTCTATGAATTAAATTCAAAATTTCGTATAGATATAAGGATAAGGATAAACATATCAAAAGAAAAGAAAAAAAAATAGTGCAGTCACACACAGATAACGTATCATATACATGCACCAATAATACAAAGTAAGAAGTAAACGATTTCTGATTATAATTTCTTTTTCTTTATTTTTTTTCTGTACTGTATTTCTCATTTTATTTTTTTTCTTATTTATTTACATATTTATGGGAGCAGGCTCTCTCACAGCTGGATTACATAAAATCAAAATACAGAAATAGGATGAATGTGAAAAATTCAGAACATAAGCAGCATTAATCATCTCAGGAATGAGATAAAGATAAAGTGTTTTTTTCTGTACTGTATTTTTTTTCTTTTTTTTCATATTCAGTTACGTATATCTTTTGTTAATATGACTCTAGTAACACGAGTTGGTTGCTAGTTCAATAAAGTCAGTATGTTAAGTTGACAGACCTCTCAATATCCTGGGGTCCGTGGGAGAACTCATTTGAATAAAAGGGGTCCTTGGTAGTGAAAAGTTTGGGAACCACTGATCTATTGGGCGAATTAAACGCGAAATGATAATATATATATATATATGTATATATATATATATATATATATATATATATATATATATATATATATATATATATATATTAACAAAGTATAATATAAACAGTGGGAGTGAATAAACTTGTGAGGGGTACATTACGGGAGAAACATGATGAAACATGAACAGATCATAAGTGCATATACAATGTGCATGCGTGTGCGTTGTAAACATAAAGAGCGGGAAACATCCTTGGACCAGCAGACACGCGTGGGTGCCAGCCTAATTACTGACCCGGATTACGTTAATCTGGAACTCTGACTTTAACAATGTGGCTTGATAGTGAAAATAATAAGGTATTCCCATTGAACACTTTGAGAAAGAAAGTAATAACTAAAAATTTGGTTTAGGTCTTCTATTCACTTCCCCTAATGAGAAGATTATGTGCTTCCTTTGAATCTTGTTTCGATGACTTGCTTCTACCACATTTGGTTGTAACATTGCAATACAAAAGTACAAAAGGTTGATGCCAACAAATGTATTGAGTTGATGGTCGACCTCTGAAACTCTCTAAACTCAACGGAACTACTGCCTGACTTTATACATGATCAAATCGATCAATGTTCAAATCCGATCATGGTGAATGAGATCATTGCCTGCATCCCACAATTGATTTCATAATCTTTATTATACGACAATTTTCCTCTAGTATTTCCAAGCAATACTGATGATCTGAAAGGGAAGTATTAGATTCTATCTAGACTGCTTACATAAGATGAAGTCATCGGATTTAAGACGTTCATTTCAGGACCACCAGGACTTCCCATGGTAGTCATTTTTCCACATAATCCTCCTGCATGATCTACATATCCCTCACGTGTTCTATCTGTTCCCTTTTCTTTTTCCAGTATCATCATATCCACCCGCTGGAAACTAGGGTTCGGTTCAGAGTCGTCTCACTCTTTGTCAATGTCTGGCGTGTTTGCACTTGCATAAATCGATTAATAGAATAACAGGCAAATGGAAAATAAATAAACGGAAGCAAACAAGAGATTGTCATGAAATAGAAAACAGAAAGAAAAATAATATAGCGATTGCTGCAAAGAAAAATAGTTGAAGAATATATAGGAAAAAGAAGAAGAAGAAGAAGAAAAAAAAATAGATACAAAACGGAAGAAGAAATCATGAGATTGGGAATAGAAGAAAAAATAATAAATAAGAGAGAGAGAGAGAGAGAGAGAGGCAGAAGGAGAAAGAGAGAGAGAGAGAGAGAGAGAGAGAGAGAGAGAGAGAGAGAGAGAGAGAGAGAGAGAGAGAGAAAGAGAGAGAGAGAGAGAGAGAGAAGGAGAGAGCGAGAGAGAGAAAGAGAGAGGGGGGGGGGGAAGAAAAAGAGAGAGGGAGAGAGAGAGAGGCAGAAGGAGAAAGAGAAAGAGAGAGAGAAAGAGAGAGTTAGAGCGAGAAAGAGAGAAAGAGAGATTTGAATATATATATATATATATATATATATATATATATACATAAAAGAGAGATAGATTAAAAGATAAGAACAGATACAAAGCAATCATAAGACATGAAACAGAAGAAGAAGAAAAAAAAAAAAAAAAAAAAGAGAACAAAAA
>NW_028234421.1:10536932-10539432 GCF_977035675.1 Penaeus japonicus | reverse complement strand
ATTAGATTTTAGGATGTTATTATTCATTTTTGATACAGACGGAAAATTATAAAAGAAAGTTTTTTTTTTTTCCTTCTTTTTCATAAAATAAGAAATGCCATTACTCATGCATAATGACAAAATTTCCTTGACTAGTGTGGCCATAATTATGAGTCACCATAGATTATTGATATCTAAATCCCTCTCACCATACTCAGCATTATGATAATGCACATTACATGATCATTCACTAGATAGATAGATAGATAGATAGATAGATAGATATTTAGAGAGAGAGAGAAAGAGAGAGGGGGGGGGGATATTTAGGATGCACATCGTTTAACATTCTTGAATAAACTATACACTAATATAGATTAATGTGTTTTCGTTATTACATTATTCAATATATTTGCTACTTATAATAAGTGGGTTTATACCAATTCGACTCATCTAACTAGACAAAGTATGATTATGATCTTGCAATATTCAGGACTAATTTAGTTGTTATCTTCGCTGGTAAGGTTATCTGATCGAGCCGGTTTATTTATTTATACCAAGTTATGAGAATGAATTAGCTTGCGAATAGGACGTAGGTTTACGCGAAATACGACTAGCGAATATTAATGAAAGTATTACATGCATTTTAAGTGTTACCAATGGCACAGGTATCGATTGAATAGATTTTGGCAATGTTTATCCGGAGTAGGTTTTTTAGGTCAGTCAGGATCTTTCAGGGCATCAGACTGAATACAAGTCAATCCAGGATAGTGACCATCATGCCGAAGGATTTCTTACTTGTTCGTTCTTCTCGTTTATAGTTTAGAGTGAATTAAAGCCGCATTTTTGTCGTGAGATTGATCAAAACTAGGTTGTGGCGGTTAAACTCAAGCCTGGTTGGTTTTTCTAAAACGCTTTTTCGACTATGGATTGTGACATCATATGTAAATAAAATGACGACTTTATTTGATCTATTTTAGTCTTATGTACAATTCTGAACTTTATGATAGCCTTTTAAAAATCAATTTTGTTGAAAAAACAAAAAACAAATAAGTAGCACGTACATCTACTACCACCTCCACTGTAATATATAATTATAACTTCCACTTTTACTGTGCATTCTTACCTAACTTCAAATATTTGTTGTACCATGTGTACAGTATCAATTCTATCGATAACCTATCTCTATTTGCCTTTTATTTTCCAATATTACTTGAAATAACATTGCAGGACGGTGATACGCCGAGGAAGCCGTTATATTAGTTTTATATATGAAGTCACGCTTGTGCTTGACCATATCACAAGACACGGTCGACAGAGTCTGAATTAAAATCAAGCGAGCATGTGACGTCATCAAGGCTACACTCATCAAGGCTACGGGATGAAAATTGTTGAGGGTAGTGAAGATGGCGCTGGTGATGATGAAGACTGCTATGATATCAAAATTTGAATACTTAGAAGCAACCCCCTCTGCGTTATCTGATAACTCACAACGCTAATGTTGAACGTTATATCACCAACGAAGGTTAAGTTCTTAATGAACAGTGTCTTCAAGGAATGAAACGACCTATGCATCTTCAAATCAAATTAAGTTCAGTGGGTGTACAACTTGTCACGAATGTTGAAAATACGATATGTAAATATGGTATGTAAATTGAGCTGCATACTTCCTAAAAGGATCATTATTAGCATCATCTTCATTTTCTTCTTCTTCTTTTTAATCTTCATTTTCATTTTCATTTTCATTTTCATTTTCATTTTCATTTTCATTTTCATTTTCATTTTCATTTTCATTTTCATTTTCATTTTCATTTTCATTTTCATTTTCATTTTCATTTTCATTTTCATTTTCATTTTCATTTTCATTTTCATTTTCATTTTCATTTTCATTTTCATTTTCATCTTCATCTTCATCTTCATCTTCATCTCCATCTCCTTCTCCTTCTCCTTCTCCATCTCCATCTCCATCATCATCATCATCATCTTCATCACCACCATCACCACCACCACCATCACCATCAATATCTTCATCTTGATTCCTAAGGTATTGTCAGCCATATATATATTTATTATTTTATTAATGTTTCCAGTGCCATGAATGCTACCTGTATGATTTGAGGTAATGAACTGTTTGTTTTTATTGTTTACAAATTATCGAAAAACTTCAAGTTTGGAATGTTCTCCAAGCAAACAGGCTCCATGTTTCCGATCAGGTCCTATGAATTTTGATATTTTGTTGATAACGGTATATAGCCAAGGGGAAATCATATGCACCAAGGTCATTGAAGTTTTTATAAGTTTTTTTATTGAGGCAATAGATAACAAGTGGTAATTATAGCGGTGGAGAGAAATTATTCTAGAATCATAGCTCAAATAACGAGCAGAAATGATGAGACAGCTGAATAGTAATGAAATCACACTTCGGCAATATTGAAAGCTAGTTTTCTTACCAAACTCCTAGATAAAAAGAAGAAAAACATTATAGAAAGTAATTACAACTAGATCTTGCCATCAGACAACGAAA
>NW_028234421.1:10494432-10499432 GCF_977035675.1 Penaeus japonicus | reverse complement strand
TTGACTATAAAGCATCGACACCTCTTTAGAGCTCAATAACAGGAAGGAAAAACTAATGGGATGAGTACTTAAATTGAATAATTTACGTTATTTATAGTTCTATTGGGCGAAGCATCCACATTAAAAGTATAACTAATTAGACAATGCAAATGAGTTTGTTGCAGAGTTCAAAACTTTGAAATCTTTCGAATTCGTTCAACTACATAATGTTTTCGTAAATCTAAATCATTGCAATCAAGTGTACCTCAAATTTGATCAAGTATAATAATTGTTGTAAGTTTAACATAATGTTAAATTTACAACAATTGTTATATTTGATCAAATTTGAGGTACACTTGCAAATTATACATAAAGTATAATTTAGATTCGGGGACAAATGATCCGTGCATGTAGTGGGGTGGCGGCAGTATGCGGACTGCCGCGTTCCTTCCATATCATAGGTTTTAGGGTAAAGAAAGGGACGCTCAACTGCCACGGACCAACACAACCAAATCCTTTTTGGTTTTGGGAAAAAAAAAAAAAAAATATATATATATATATATACATATATATACATACATATATATATATACATATATATATATATATATATACATATATATTTATATATATATATATATATATATACATATATATATGTATATATATATATATATATATATATATATATACATATATATATGTATATATATATATATATATATACTTATAATCATATCATACATATAGTTAGTTATATCATACATAATTCATTTCGATATGGTTAAATCTCTGATCCTAGCAATGGAAAAAGCACTTCCTAATTATATGAAATGATTAACCATAATTAATGAGCGAGGAAGTAAGGCTCTACTAGATTTTTTCTCTCTCTTTTTCCGTTGCCATGGGAACGCGTAGGCAATTGTTCCCATATTCAAAGTTTGAAGTTTTTTTTTTCTTTCTTTCCTCTATGAAAAAAATGACAAAAGGGGAGAATATTAAAATTCTCTATATGAGATTCTACGCCAGAAATGTCAAAATAAGCAGACGATTCTAAGATACGAGAATGACCCCAAAAATTCTCAAACAGCTGTAAAAGTCTGTCATTAGATATAAGGAAAAAGAAGACAAAGAATGAACACGCACTTTGCACTCAGCTATGGTTCTGCTCTCTGTTCCAATAAATTCTTAAGGACAAAACAACGGTGCTATCTTTTAGATTTCCTGTTGAAATTGGGAAGGGATGGAGGGATACGAGAACGAGAGGTAGGGTCAAGGATATAACCTACTTACTTGATTATTGCTTTATTGCTTGATTAATAATTAGCTTGTTTACCTTTTCTCGTATTCACACAACTGTCCGAGTGAGTTTATAACAGGAGAACAATATGAGAGGAAGATGATGAAAGCAGCAGTATATAGAAACCACTAAGACCGACTTCCGGTCAAAATTCATTTCAAAGTTGATAACGCTGGGAAGCTGGGACTTTATAAAATTATTTTCCTATCAGGCATCACCATCACCACCATCATCATCACCACCATCATCACCACCACCACCATCATCATCAACATCATCATCATCATCATCATCATCATCACCACCATCATCATCACTATTATCATCATCATCACCACCATCACCATCACCACCATCATCATCGCCACCACCATCAGCAGCAGCATAACACTAGTAAACTAATACCGGTGAGGTTCTTAAGAAAGAGGACTATAAACACAAGACAAAGTTGAGACAGTCTAGTGGCCTCTCTTCGTTAGGCCTATCACGAAAGTCCTCTTAACTGACTCTCCGTCGAAGCAGCTGCCACAACATCTATCAGTTCTTATTCCCTAGAGAGTGGAGGGAGAAGACGAGTTACTATGGCACGAATTATAGCATTACTATATTAGACTCTGGGCTTGGATTAGTTTACGTAAGCTAGTAATTCCTGTCGGCAGAGAAAACGTTTTGTGTGTGTTTCGAAAGCATAAACGTGGAAATACATGCATGCAACCAAACGCGGGATAGACAGAGAGAGAGAGAGAGAGAGAGAGAGAGAGAGAGAGAGAGATTTTCAAGAATAAGGTCTGATTAATAGAAATTTGTCATCCTGATTTTACGTTTTATCAATTTACAATACGACCTTATGCACTTGCATAGTTTTCAATTGTATATCTATCTATTGTCCATGTTTTTGTTTTTCTTTGTTAACAAATGTTTATTAATTTTCAAAATAAATATATTTTTCTAATGGATTAAACTTCGAAAAGGTAATCATAACCTTATTGTCCTAATCCTAATAATAGTGATTAGGATCCTAAGAATGATAACGATAGTCATAGTAATGATGATAAGATGATAATAATGAAATTAATAACAATGATATAGAAAACATGAAACATAAAAATTATCATAATGATGACAATAGTGATAATGATAACAATTATAATGATGATAGAATAATGATAATAATGATGATAATAACGATAATGTTAATGGTATCAACAATGATGATAATGATAACAATGATAATGATTATGGTAAAAATGATGATGATGATAATACCAACTATGATAAGGATAATACAAACAATGATAATGATAATAACAGCAATGATAATGATAAAAATAACAATTACAATGAGGATGAAAATAATGACAATTATAACAATAGCATAACAAAAACAATAGTAATGATGGTAATGCCTGTAATAATTGTACAAATAGCAATTCGAATAATGATAATGATAATGATGCTGATTATGATGTTGATAATGGTTATGATAATGATTATAAATAAAGCAACATCAACAATAACATAGCTGCACACGATACATCACCCCGACCAGTAAATCCAACGATCGAGCATCCTGATATAATATTGCAAAAAAACAACAACAACAACACAAGAACAGAAATAACAAAACCAAGAACGAAAATTTTGATTCCTTTTAAGCGAGAGTTTGATATTGGCAATGTATATATTTTTTTAATAGATTATAGACCAACCAACTCGCTCTCCGTTGCAGTGTTTTTGCACTACATTTTTGTTTTTCTTTTTTTAGGGGGCGGGGGGTGGAGGGAGGGGCTCTGTTTGTTGATATAAAGCGGGAAATTTGGGGGAGCAGGATGTATTGAACAATGCAACGGACGATTGGATGTGTACACGGTTCGAGAGGATGTGAACGTGTGTGTATGTGTGTGTGTGTGTGTGTGTGTATGTGTGTGCGCGCGTTTGCCTACGAAAGAGATCTGATACATAGCATGGTAAGCATTCCCTAATATACTAATATCTCCTTACCAGATTTGTAATAAATGCGGTACGATCATCCCTGCAGCAGCCAATACCACCCGAAGTAAAAAAAAAAAAAAAAAAAAAAAAAAAACAGTCGGTTTGTGTGAGTGCTTTGATAAATGATTTTGAGAGTCATACAGAAACCGTTTATATTCAAGCGATAAACTCCACGTATTTTCCAAAAGTTCAGAAATAGGAAACTGATATACATTCACGTGCAGTAGTTTGCATTGGTATTCAATTCAGTGTAATATCCTAACGTTGGCTGCTATGGACTGGAAAGGAATATTTGATATCCGTTTATCTCTTCGAGGTAGCAGTAAAAGGACTGAAATGATACTGCGGTTAATAAAAGTATATTACGATTAACACTTGGATACTATTTCTAGGAGCTTCTTATCTTCCTTCTATTTCTTTTAACGTTTTCCCCTCGTTTATTTTTTATTGGTTTCCTTTTTTTTTTCTTTCTTTCATTTTTTTTTTTTATGTCTTCCTCTCTTATGTTTTTTTTTCTTCTATTTCCCTTTTCTTATTCATTTAATTTTGTACCTTTTTTCTCTTTCTTCTTCTTATATTTGTCATCATTATCATCATATCATTATTATCATTATCAGTATTATTATAACCTCCTTCTTCCTCCCCTTTTCCGTTCTCCTCTTTTGCTTTTTACATCCCCTTCTTCCTTTTTTTTCTTCATTATCATCATTATAATCTTTCTCCTCCTCCTCTTCCTCCTCCATTTCCTCTTCTTCCCCCTCCCCCCTGCTCTTACTCTTCTATACCTTCATCCTTTTTTCTTCCCGCTCCTCTCCCTCGTTTCGTCTTCTCCACCATTTTCCTCTTTCATACGACAAAGGGATTTACTTCAATTGTGTTGAATTAATATATATGATGAAAATTAAGGGGATACTGATAATGATGCTATAATACTGATAAACCTTTTATCATTGGCACTAAGACTCTGTAGGTGGCAGTGGTATTGATGATGGCAGATAGAGTGATGGTAATGAATATCAAAATCATGATAAGGATAATGAAAATAATATTAATGATGATAGTAACAACAACCTTAATGAGGATAATAACAATAACAATGATACTGATAGTAATGGTATCATAAATGATAATGATACAACTAATAATTTGGGCAATGCTGAAAATGATATTAATGATAATGTTTATGATAATGATGATACTGATAATAATGGTCATGGTGATAATGATAATATCAATAATGAAAATATCAATAATAGTGATAATTATAATGTTGTTTGTTATAATGATGGTAAAAATATCAGCATTAGTAACTATAGTAATAGTTATAATAATGTGATCGCTATACAAATGAATAAAAAATAGTACCATGATAAAAAAGACCACAAACAATAAATATTTTTATTGATATATGATTATAGTCTTTACAAAATTAATCTTTTCATCACGATTATGTTTTTAGAATATAAGGTAGTTCGTTACATTTTTTTCTTTAATTATTCATTACTTTTTTGCTTTCTCTATTCATTATTTTTTTTGTGTGTTTTTTTTTTTTACTTTCTCTATTCATTTACTTATTCATCTGTTTTTTCAGTCAGTAAAGACCTAATGAAATACTTTTGTGAATAGTCCAAGTTAAGGTCATTTTGCAATACCTTATTTCGTTGAAAGCGAATAGATAAAACAATATGTTTCCGACAAAGTATCTCTTCAAATGATGCCAAAATGCATC
>NW_028234421.1:10444432-10451932 GCF_977035675.1 Penaeus japonicus | reverse complement strand
TCGATGTAAACGAAGGTGTTGCTGAGTCCTTGGGTTACTTCGTCCATGAAACGCTGGAACGACTGGGCAGCGTTGCACAGGCCGAAGGTGTAGTCACTGCTGTTTTCGGTACATCTTCCTTCGCTACTGGAATTTGATGGTATGCTTTAACCAGGTCAATGCGAGAGAAAATGTTGCAGTCAGCGAGATGTTGGGAGAAGTCCTGAATGTGAGGGACTGGATATCTGTCAGGCACAGTCTGAGCATTCAGGAGTCTATAGTCCCCACATGGTCTCCATCCTCCGTCCTTCTTCTTAACCATGTGGAGTGGTGATGCCCACGTGCTACTGGATTTTCGCACGTAGCCGAGCTTCTCCATGTGGTCAAATTCGGCCTTAGCTTCAAGGTAACGTTCTCGGTTCAGGCGTCTCGGCCGGCTGTACACGGGAGCGCCTTTAGTGTGGATATGGTGTCGTACTGAATGTTGTGGCATTTCGTTTGTGTTCAGGGGGTTGGAGAGCGTTGGGAAGTCTTTCAGAAGGGACCTGTATGGGCACGTCGTTGCAGGGAGGCGCTTGATCGATAGGGGAGTAGTACTGACTGTGGCAACACGCATGGATTCCCCTGCTCTGCTTATCTTGCGTCTCTTTATGTCCACCAGAAGGTCGAAATGTTCCAGAAAGTCTGCGCCTAGAATAGGAAAATCTACCTCCGCGACAACGAATAGCCAAGGGAAGAGCGTTGATTTACTTCCTATTTGGAAACTAGGCGTCAGAGAACGTTCACCATAGCTGGGGATGAGAGCGCCGTTCGCAGCCTGCAGGTTACGCGAGTTCGCCGAACATCTGTCTTGGCGCCTGGCAGGAAGGAGGCTGATTTCTGCACCTGTGTCTACCAGGAAGTGTGTGTTTGTCTTGACGTCTGTCAAGTAGACGAGACGTTTCTTGCGGGGGAAGAGGGAGGAAGACGCCGTTAGACCCCTCTGTGGTTCGTCTCCCTGCCACAATGGGCAGTGAGGGGCACAATTTCTTGCTTGGCGGCCGAAGCTACGGTGATACCAGCAGAGGTCGCGGTCCTGCTTGGGTGGGCACCGCATGCTCTGCAAGGCGTTGCAGGACATTGGGCCGTCGTGCCGTCTTTCGGGGTCCGAGAGGCGTGGAGGAGAGACTCTGCTGCGATTATGTCGTGGTGGGGAGTGCGGCCGCCGCCGGGGAGAGTGGGAGGGGGAGCGTCGCTGAGGAGAATGGGAGGGAGAGCGGGAGCGTCGCTGAGGAGAATGGGAGGGGGAGCGGGAGCGTCGCTGAGGAGAGTGGGAGGGGGAGCAGGAGCGTCGCTGAGGAGAGTGGGAGGGGGAGCGGGAGCGTTGCTGAGGAGAGTGGGAGGGGGAGCGTCGCTGAGGAGACGGGGAGGAGTCTTGGTGGTATCGGTCTGGGTATGAGATACTTCTTTTGTTTTGTGAAATTATCGTAGCTTTGATGTTTTGTAGTTCTTCTGATAATATTTGCAATTGTTCCGAAAAGACATTTGTTGTATTGCAGTGTATAGATGCAGTCGTAGTGGTCTGATACGGTGGTATGGTGACTAGCTTGTCGAGAGTCTTTACTAAAGCGTCGAGGGAAGGGGGGAAGGAGCACTCCGCCGCAGGTCTGATGTGAAGGGGAAGCCTTCCGATGAGAATGCTTTTGATAAAGTCATCAGTCAAGACCTGGTTGGCGTCGCTAAGAAGACGTCGTAAGCGGCGGAGAAACTGAGAAGGAGCCAGACCCTGAAGGCCGCTCTTCTCGAGAAAGGTGGTGAGAGCGACTATAGGGTCCGGCATCGCCCGTTCTATGATGACGGCTTTCAGCTGAGAATACGTAGTAATAAGCGGATTCTCGAGCACGTCCATCACGGAGGTCATGAGGTCTGAGGGAAGGCGTTGTACAAGTTGGCAGTATTGTTCCTCTGGGGATGATATACCTCTTGATTGGAACGCCATTTCGACCTGTATAAACCAGGCTTTGAGGTCGTGCATGTTGCACTCTGGGAGAGGTAAGAGGGCCTGGAGTGCTGTAATAGTACTGTGTGCGATGGATGGTGTCATGGTGTATGGAGAGAGAATGTGTGAGAAAGAGAGGGAGGGAGGGAGGGAATGAGGTGAGGTCACACTGCGCGGAGAAGAGGTTTCTATGTTCGCACTGATAGTTTTTCTGGCACTGTATCACTGCTTTCGTTTCACTATACACTGTACTTCACTATGTTTGTTGCACTGTATATCACTACACTATCACTATCTTCTAGTTACTCCGGGTCACCACTTGTTGGTTCGTAACAGAAAGTCTATAATGTTTTTCTAGTTTATTATTAATCACTGGCTATGTGTCGGTACGGCAGGTTGTCGTGGTTGTTTCGCGTGGCGGCGGTACGGCGTGAGGTCAGGAGTCTACTGTCTTTTTTTCGTGACATCCCGTCTTTTAAGCCCGGGGCGCCGTGTTTACTCTCGTGACCTGCCGTTTGACCTGTGTCCTCATTGGCTGGTGGTGTTTCCTAATTGACCAATGCGGGGGTGCGTCGGGATGCGATCGCCGTCTGCTACAATGGCAAGTTGATCACACACGCACATATCCATATAGTGATATGGATGTGTGTGCACTATATTTGGAATTGCTTACAAACACACATTTTTATAGATGTTTGGGTATTTTTATAGATGTTTGGGTACGAGTATCTATGTGTGTGTGTGTGTGTATGGAGAAAGAGTGCCATTATGATGGAACAAGCGTAATAGACACTTATGCTATACTAGAAAATGCATGTAACTTTTGAAGAAAAATGAAATACATCTCTCACTCAGATTAGCATTTTTGAGTACGACGCCTAACTAGTATACTTTATCAATTAAATATGTATATCTAATCAACATTTTTTAATAGAGTACTAAAGAAGTTCTATTCCATCATTCTTTATTCATGTTCTTTCATTTCTTTATTCATTTTCATAATTTAATGTACTTGGAATCTTTACAACGATAATGGCTACTGCAAAATAAAGATAATTTCATATTCCGTTAATAGCTGGATTTTTTTTTTTTTCAGAACAACTTTATATATGATTGTTGCAATTTATACCATTTTCTCTCTTTCGTTTTCCATTTCATTGCAAAATATGGATCACCAAATTGATAGTGTTAGGTATAAGATGAGGGGAAATTAAAGAAAACCAGTGTTCAAGTTGAACCCAACAAGACTGGCAACTGTTCTATTTGATTTATGCTTGCCGTGGTGATTGATGGATTTAAAAAGAACTTTGAATTGTTACCATATTACCATTAAATATGCCTTATTTTCTTTTCTATTACAAAACTATGGGTCGGTTCTTTGTGACACTATTTGACATCTGGTGTTTCTTGTATTTTTGTTGTTCTTTTTTTTTATCTTTCTGCTTTTGATATTTCATCTTTAGTGTGCAATTATTTAATGAAGTCCATATAAGTGATTACCTAGTATTTCTGTTCAGGATTTTTCTTTGCATTTTCTCTTTATCATGTTTACTTTTTTTATGAGGCACAAAGTTCTTTTGGTGTTTCATTGTTTCCTCTTAGGGGTTAGTCCTATATAACAACTTCTGCTTCGGTCTTCTCTCTACATCATTCACGCTTATCCTGGTAGGCTTCATACAGCCTATACACATTTAAAGAAGTAAACAGCCCCAGGGCACGTAGTGGTGTTTATCTTAAAATCTCCACAACCACAATAGAGTCTTTAAATCTATCTCGGCTAAAAATTGCGCACTTCTGCACCAGTTTCCAGGATTAAAACCCACTGCTGACAAATCCTTTCTCAAAAGAGTTTTATAACTGTCCTAAACTTCTTACTGTCTTTATGGCAAATGTGTCGAGGAATTTTTCTCTGGGCTGTCTTAAACTCGTGGTAACTTTTGTGACACTGTCCTTCACTCAGCTAAATGCGAAATTCAGGAGATATGCGTCGGAGTTCGGGGGAAGGGTGGCGACTGTGCAACGTGACTGGGGTTGTAACTGTAAAGAAGAATTCTAAAGAAAACAAAGAAGAAAAGGAAATAGAGCTTTAGATAGATACGAAGACTGGTATATAGGTGAATTGATTGATAGGCAGGTAGGTAGGCAGGTGGATAGATAAAAAGAGATGGATCAATGAATGATAGAAGATAGATGGGTAGACAACTATGATTAATGAAAATAAATGCTCCTAATGTAGTCATAAGAAATTGATAGATCAATAAATAGAATAACAGATTATATGAAATCACAAAACAAAAGAGCATTCATAACCCTAGACGATTACGTAAGATCAGGAAGTCCTCCAGAAAGGCTTAGAAAATAGGCCTACTGGAAATACGATTTCCAGCCTCATTATCGTCATTATGGTATCATTATATTCTCTTTAATCTTCATTATCATCATATTCATCTTCATCTTTATAACCCTTACGCTTTCTTTTTCTTGTGTGTCCACCGTAATTTTTATTGTTGCTATGAAACATTTTTGTTTTTCATTTTCGTTTTATACTGAATAAGAAATACGCTTCTTCCTTCTCTCTTTCTCTCTCTCTCTCTCTCTCTCTCTCCCTCTCTACTTTATCTGCCCCCTTGGCTATTCACATAGGCGTAGACAAGGGTTTAATACTTTGGGTACATGGTCATAATATTATTTTTTGATAATACACGACACACACGGGATATACCGCGACATTATCATAGCTTTTGATACATTATTTGTGACATAATATCCACATAATTCTTTATCTACCACCCCCGGCGAAATAAACTGGGGTTGACGAACTTTATTAACACTAGTTTGTGATCATATCAGAATATCCTGTTCCAAATTTTGAATATAACATCTATATCTTCCAGTAAATCAGATGAGGTAAAAGAGTTACATGGTTCGGCTTATAGCATGCTTGGTGGTCTGAATGGCTTTATCACGTGATAAGCGTACACTTGTATTGTATACAAGTGCACGCTTATATTCTTGGATACAATTTGCACGCAGTACTGAAAATTGACGACACGCCCCGTAGAGTTTGTACAGATACTAATGATAAAAAACACCTATGGTGAAAATGATAAGGATGATTATAATTATAATGATAATTGTATGAGTCATTACGATCATAATGATAATGAAAACAATATTAAAATATAACGATTATTTTGATTAATGATAGAGATAAACAAATATATATTGATAAGAATAATGATATATTTAGAAATAGAAATAAGGTATAATAAAATATAATCATCAATAGAAAAAAATGATAATATAGCTTATGATTATTGAAAACAGTAATAACATATTGACAATAATAACAGTGATAATAATAAAAATTGCAATGATAATGATTATAGTAATGATGATTATGATGATAATGATAGTACCTATGATTATAATGATAACAACAGCAACAGTCACAAGGATCATACTAATTATCCTTAATATTGTTATCATGATGATAATGATAATAATGATACCACTGGTACTGCTACTACAATTACTACTACTACAACTACTACCACTACTACTGCTACAACTGATGATATTGATAAAGATCGTGATAATAATAATGATGGTAAAAGGTACTGACAACAATGGCAAGGATGTTAATAATCATGATGATAATAATTATGATTTTATTGATAATAACAATGATGTTATCATTAATAATAATAGTAACTGTGATAAGGATGGAAATAACAATAATGATTAGCCGGTAGTGATAATGATCATATTGATCCTGATAGTAATGATAAGAATCATCATAACGATAATGATAATCATAATGATGTTAACGATGATAAGGATGATAATGAAAATAATGATTATATATATAGTTATAAAGATTATGTTAATTTTGATAGTAATGATAACAATCATCATAATAATATTTACAATAATGATAATGATAACAATAATGATTATTATAGTAATAATGATAATGAAAATAATGATGACAATAACAATGGTGATAATAATGAGATCGAGAATAATGAGATCGAGAATAATGAAAATGATGATTTTGATATTGATAAAAATGATAGTCGAAATGATGATCGAAAGGATAATGATAATAATACTAATGATGATACTGGTAAAAAATAATGAAAGGAATAACGATTAAAAAGATGTCAATAATGATAATGATGATAACACTGTAATAACATTACTAATAATGATAAAGATATTTAAATTGGTAATGATACTTACGATGATAAAGAAATAAGAAAAATAGCAGTGGCAATGATAATATTTATCATGATTACAATACCTGTAATAGTTGTAATGAAGATGATAAAGATAATGATAATGATTATAAAAATGATGATGATAGAAATAATGATAATGATTATGAAAATGATGATGATAAAAATAATGATAATGATTACAAAAAATATGATGATAAAAAATAATAATGATTATAAAAAAGATGATGGTAAAAATAATGATAATATAGACAATAATAATAGTGATAATTATGGTGATGACTATTATGGTAATGAAAACAATGATAGTAATAATGGTAATATTTATGATAATAATTATGATGATGATGGTAACATTATAAAGAAACACAAAGATATATATACAGAAATAAACACTTCACTAATTCATGTATGTATAAAACTATATACTATCTGCCGTGGTCAATTTTAAATCCTAAAAACAAAATCAGCAAGAGAAAGAGTAAACAACAGGACATGACTCAACGAGTTTGCAATAAATGAGATTCGACAGGCTTGAAATTAATAGCCAAACAAAAAAATATCCTGAAACGCATAAATAGGTAAGAAAAAGAACATATTATGTTTGTCTTTCTCTTTCTCTCCTATATTGAATGGTATAATTAAGGAAATGGATAATGTAATGCAATGTATAAAGAGATATTATATATAAATTGATAAAGGATAATGATAGTGTTGATGGTGATAACATTAATGCTTTTAATATGTATGATTATAAAAGGGAATGTGATAGTGATATTGATGATGATGAACTAGATTATGAAAATGATAGTAATGATGATGATGATAATGATAAAGAAATGATGATAAGGATAATAACAATGATAATAGTAATAGTGGCAACGACAATGATAATGATGATAACAATCGTGATAATGATAATGAAGATAATGACAATAATAATAATGATAACAGCAATAATGATTATAACAGTAATAATAATAATAATGACATATGATAATGATAGACGACAGACATAATGATAATGGAAATTGCAATTAAGATGTTAATAATGCTGATAGGAAGGATAGTGATGATGATGACAACAATAACTGTAATGATAGAAATAATAATGATGATGATAACAATTATGAAAATAATAATGATAAGAAGAATGATTATAATGAACATAATAATAAAAACAGTGATAATAAAGGATGATGATGATATCAATAATGATAATGATAACATTAACAATATTGATAAGGATAGTAAATGATTATGATAATAGTATTGATGATAATAATAATGATAATAATGCAT
>NW_028234421.1:10391932-10394432 GCF_977035675.1 Penaeus japonicus | reverse complement strand
TGTGTGTGTGTATATATATTAATATATATATATATAATATATATATATATATATATATATACATATATATATATATATATATGTATATATGTGTGTGTGTGTGTGTGTGTGTGTGTGTGTGTGTGTGTGTGTGTGTGTGTGTGTGTGTGTGATTTACTCTCTGCACATACAATCCTTTCCGATCTTGTTATTTTATTTCCCAAATCCCCCCTCTATTCTTCCTCTTTCTAAGAAAATAGAAAAAGAAAATATCCAGCTTTTTTCTTTTTTCATTTTTCTTCATCCGAAAGTTTCCATGTTTTTGTCTCGTCCGTGGAAAAATGTCTTCCCTACCGTCAGTATTGCCTTGTGTTTGTTGTGCTTGCCGAGTTGGATTTATATATTCCTGTTTCTTTGCTGACAGACACTCAGACGCTTGAACAGACAGATGCACGTAGTTACACCCTTTCACACACACGCACATACAGAAGTGCACGCAAAAAAAATGCTGAAGAGAATCAAACTCAAGCATTTCCCATTTAATCGACATCTTTATTATTGTTAGTTTGGTCTTACTGTATATGCCTGGAATATTTTTCTCCATCATATTGTGGTTTATTCTTTGGGTTGGATGATATGTCAATCTTTCTTTGTCTCGTTTTCAGGTTATCCCTTTTAATATAATTTTCCAAAGTATCATTTCGTTCTATTGTTTACTTGTACGTTATCCATATATGTTTGTTTGTTTTTTTCATTGCAAATGCATAAGAAATCAAAACTCATCTAAGAGCCTAAATTGTGCCTCTCTTGATTTCAGAATGTATTAAATGTTTTCCATCTACTTGCATTACATAATGCCTTTTACTACTGTTTGCATTTTATACTTGGTAATGAAGGTAATGTTTTATGCAGTGCTTTGATAATGAAATGCAGGTGTTTCTTTACACATTATGAATCGCAATCTGATATTGTTGGGTGTAATGTTCGTTCGTTTCATTTATCTTTCATTCTTTCTTGATGAATTGATATATATCGAACCAATAATTTCAAGAACAATGAATTAAAGGATTATAAAAGATGCATATATAACATTCACTACAACGATGTCCTTTGCACGGGGATTCTCCAGATAATGATGTTGAAGTACCTATGTAGATACAAGACATTGTGCACTATTAATAATGGGTGTTCTTGGAGGGAAGAAGAAATATCGGAGGATACTTTTTCTCCTAATCTATGTTTAAGAAAATACAAATACTAAGCTGTTTCATCTACTATGGGTTTTATGTATATCATTATTCATGTATACATATTCACTATATGTATATATATACATATATATATACATATATATATATATATATATATATATATATATATATATATATATATATTATATATATATATATATATATATATATATATATATATAAGTATATGTATATATATATATACATATATATATGTATATATATGTATATAATATATATATATATATATATATATATATATATATATAGATATATATATATTGTATATGAATATATATATATATATATATATATATATATATATATATATATATATACACACACACACACACACACACATGCATGTGTGTAAATTTGTACGTGTATGTATGTTCGTGTAGAGATGCAGAGATGTTCAATGATATAACCCTACCCCATACGCACACATACACACACAAAAGCATAAAGAATGTCTGACAGTTACCAAGCGGGAAAGAAATGAGGAAAAAGAATTTAAATATTGAATCACTCCAACGATTTGGAATTTGTCGACCGCTTTTTTCTTCTCTTTCATTCATTTGTCTGACTATTTTAGGGCACTGGCCATTCCATGGTATTTCACAGCTTGTGCATTTTCATGAGTCCCTCCTGAAAATTCTTTTGCAGTTGCCTATCGCTCCGTTTTCTATTTGACCTGAAACATTTTTTTTTCTTTTCTTTTTTTTTTCGTTTTTTGCCTGACTTTTCCGAAAAGCGTTGCCTGTATATCTTTCTTTCGTTTGATTGCTCTATTGTATGTGGATCTCTCTGTAAAAGAGGGTTATCAGCTCTTTAAACTCCACTTCTTTTAAAGAGAATTTACTATTATCATTATCCTTATTCTGAAAATTTTAATTTAGATCATTATCATTATTATTATCATAATCATCATGATTATTATCATTATCATTTTTTATCATTATCAATCCTATCATTATTATCGTTCGTATGTCGCTGTTATGTTCATTACTTTTTCTTCATTATTATTATTATCACTATCGTTATCATTTTTATTACAAATATTTCAATGATCATCATTATTATAACTATTTCAATAATCATTATCATTATGATTACTATCATTGTCATCATTTTCATCGTAATCACCATGATACGTATTATTATCATCATCATTATTCTCATAAATCATTGTTAATGATATCATTATTACCTTCATTATTAGCATCATTGTCATTCTTATTATCAATATTGTTATTAGGATTATAGGTATT
>NW_028234421.1:10351932-10359432 GCF_977035675.1 Penaeus japonicus | reverse complement strand
TATTGTTATTATCATTATCATCATTATCATTATCATCATTGTTATCATCATTATCTTTATCATTAACATATCTATTACCGTTACGATCTTTATTGATACTATTATCATTATTGTACTGATCATCATTGTTATCATCATTATTGCTATCATTATATCAGTATTTTCATGATTAACATTAATATCATTTCTGTTATTATCGTTATTATCATTACTATTATCGTTATAATCACTGATTTTTTAAATAATAATCATTAATATCATCATTTGATATTCAGCATGGTATTATCACTTTTATTAACATTATTAATATTATTATTATTATCATCACCATAATCATTATCATCATTACTTTTATCATTGTTATCATCGTTATTATCACCAATACTATTATCATTGTTATCATCATATAGATAAAGATATAAATTACCCTGATATGAGACATAAGCTGATGACGAGGTAATCTAAACGCCTTCATTACATTTCTTGTGTTGTGAAGTTATCATCTAATTTACACCTTCATCTGTATTTGTTATAATGAACTATATTATGATCATCATTATCATTATCATTATTGTCACTGTCATCATTACTATTATTGTCACTGTCATCATTATCATTATTATCATTACTATTATCATTATCATTATTGTCACTGTCATCATTATTATTATTATCATTACTATTATCATTATAATTATTGTTATCATTATCATAATTGATATGGTTATTGTCCTTTCATCATCACCGACATCATTACCATTATTATCATCGTTGTTGGTTTTGCTGTTTCTCTTGTCACTATCATTATATTGTTAGTAATAATCAACGATGATAATGATATCAGTATCAATAATAACGATGATAATGATGATGACGATGATGGTAATATTGATAAATGGTAATGATAATGATATAGATGATAATGATGATAAGGGAAAGATAACGATAATGATAATGGTGAAGAAAATATTAATGGCGATGTTAATAATGAACAGTGATGATAATGATTATGATAATGATAACAATAATGAAGATAATGATGTTATCAATAATAATGGTAATAGTCATGGTGACAAAGATTATCATGATGGTAACAAAAACAATAGTAATGATGATGATTATGATAACAACAATGGAAATAGTAATGACAATAATAATAATGATGATGAATCCAGAGTGATAATGATAATGAGAAGAAAAGAGAAAGCAACAGTAAACAGAAAAGTAATGTTAATTATAAAGATGCAGAAAAAATGAATAATAATTAAAGCGGCAGCTACAGCGGAGGAAACAACAACAACAACAATAATAATAATAATATATACATAATAATGATAATAATGATAATGATAATATATACATAATAATGATAATAATGATAATAATAATAATAACAATGATAAGAATAAGAATGAGAACTAAAGTAGTAACAATTATACCACATTTTCTCCAGCTATACGACTACGTTCGGCAGTGAAAAAGTCGAAGTGCAGAAATGCCTTTTCTCTTCTTGAAAACCAAGCCCTCCCAAGGAAGCATTATAACACAGTACCACTTCCTCTTATACGGTGTGACCTTCGACTCAGGGCTTCTTTCATAGCATTACTCACCTCTGCTGAAAGATGTCAAGAAATATTAAACATTTTCTGTAGTTCTAAGCACTAGCTTCATTAATATGATTTGTATGTTATTTCAATTAGAACTAAAATCAATGATATCCCCTATTCACCAAGCGATTAGTACATCCCCCAACCCCATCCACACCCACCCACCCCCTTACACATGCATGCACGCACGACCTCACGCACGCACACAGACACACACACACACACACACATAAACACACACACACACACACACACACACATACACACACACATACACACGCACACAAACACACGTACACACACAAACACACACACACACAAACACACACACACACACACACACACACTCACTCACTCACTCACGCCCAAAACGCTCACACACACACACACACACTCACTCACTCACTCACGCCCAAAACACACACACACACACACACTCACTCACTCACTCACTCACGCCCAAAACGCTCACACACACACACACACACTCACTCACTCACTCACGCCCAAAACACACACACACACACACACACACACTCACTCACTCACTCACGCCCAAAACACACACACACACACACACACACACTCACTCACTCACTCACGCCCAAAACACACACACACACACAAACACACAGTAGGAGGAGGAGCGGGGCTACACTCACTCAGTTTACGCGATTTAAACTACCATTTCATGATACTATCATCCTTCCCTCTTTTCCTTCTCCGTCCTCCACTTCCTCATCCATTCTCCTCCCTTCTTCACCCTTCCTTCCCTTCCTTAACCCTCCCTGAAGGAGACACGGACTGAAGGAGGCCATAATTTTCTCCCCCCAAAGAAAATTTTAATAATATTGGCTCCCTGCCTCGTTAAACGGCCGTGCGCCCCGATCGAATGGGGGGAAAAATCACACGCCATCGACAAGCAATGGGTTATTTGGTTAATGAAGGCAATGCTGTGTGTGATCTAATGTTCGTGGTTTTAATTATATGACGGTTTCGTTGCCCGCTGCGCCCGCTCTTTTCCTTTCCTCTCGTTCCATATCTTGAGCGAAAAAGAATTATGGTGGAAATGCAGGTGAGCTTGGTGGAAATTGGATATTGCTATTTACATTGCGTTCATCGATTTTTTTTTTTTATTCTTGTGATTTTTTAAGGTAAGTGGAAAATCAGTAGGGATGTATATCATTTTTTTTTCTTTCTCTCTCTCTCTTTCCTAGAATTGTTATAGATCTCTTTATCTGTCTAACAATTATATGCATATATATATATACATATAATATATATATGTATATATATTTGATATATATTTATACCAAACTATATATATATATATATATAAAATATTTATATATAGATATATAAAATATTTATATATAGATATATATAATATTTATGTATAGATATATATAATATTTATATATAGATATATATAATATTTATATATAACATATATATATATAATATATATATATATATATATATATAATATATTATATATATATATATATATGTAATATATATGTATATATATAATATATATATATATATGTATATGCATATATATATATTATATAATATATATATATATATATATATATATATATATAATATATATTATACATATATATTATATATATATATATATATATATATATATATATATATATATTATATATATAATATATATATATATATATATATATATATATATATATATATATATATATATATATATATATATATAATATGTATATATATGTATATGTGTATGTGTGTGTATGTGTGTATTGAAAAAGTATAATTTATCTCTATTTTATATTATCTCTTCTGTTCTATGTGTGTGTATGTGTGCATTTCCTCAGACGTCCGTCTGCATCTCTCTCTTTCTCTCTCTCTCACTCTCTCTCTCTCTCTCTCTTTCCCTCTCTCTGTCTCTCGGCCTTAACCCCCCTTCCTATCCCCACATCTCTCTTTCCAACTTCAGTCAATAATTCCTTTCCAATTATTCGTCCATTATTGGAAAAAATATACAATGCAGTTCTCAAACGCACTGGAGCAAACAAAAGAATTCGTGATAAAGTGTCTTTGTGTTTTCCAATTCTTTTTTTTTCCAATCGTGACGGCGCTTTGAGATGCGAGCGTTGTAATTATTTACCTTCTCAAGACATTGCCCGAGAAGGGAAATGCTCGTGTTCCAGATATGTGTGTCTTCATTTTTATATATTTCCGTAACGGTTGTATTCTTCTTTTCATATATCTTTTTTTTTAATCTAGTTCCTCTTCTTCTTTTCCTTTGTTTATGTTACTATGTCCTCTATGCCTTCTTTCTCCATCCACCATCTAACCTATATTGATTTTATCATTATAGCGGTAATGATTATGATGATGAAAAAGATAAAGATGTTAACAATGATAATAGTATTAACAGCAATCATAATGATAATGATCATAATGATAAGAACAATGATGATGATATTAGTTATAACAATAATGATGACAATAGTAATGTTTACTGCAATGACGATGATATTATGAAGATGATGATGACGATGATGGTGATAACAATAATAATAATGATAATAATAGTAATGATAATGATAATAATGATTATGATAATAAAGACAGCAATACCAATGATCAAAATATTGAAATTACTAAGTAGTAAGAGTTATAAGAAAAATAATAATGATGGTGACAGTGACAAGGATTATTATCATCTTTATCATTATCATAACTATAACAACAATCATAAAGATATTGATAATGATTATATTATCTTTACTATCATTATCATTACTATTATTGCCATTATCATTATTATCATTATTTTCATAATTATCATTGTCATTATTATTATCTTCATTGCTATTGTTGTTATCATGATCCTCATTATTATCATCATTATAATTATCATTATTATTGCTATCATTATCATCATTATTACTATTATTGTTATTGTCATCATCATTATCATTTTCTTTATTACCATTGCTACTATTACTATCATCATAATCATCATTATGATTTTCATTATCCTTATTATCATTTGTATTATAATCTCACTATTGTCAGTATCACCATTGTTATTATCATCATCTTTGAAGTCCTAATGTTTATCATTTGCATCATTATCATTGTCATTTTGGTTATCAGTATTATCATTGCTGATATCGTTATTATCATCTTCACTACTTTCGCTATTGTTTATACTATGAACAGTAGCAGCAGTAGAGGACAAAGAAGAAGAAGAACAAAATAACAACAAGAAACCAATTTCTGTAAAATCTCAAAATCGAAACAAAAATGGGAAAATAAACACCCTGTCAACACTCATCGGAAAATAAGACATGCAGCGCGAAGATAACACGGCATTCACACGGAGAACTTACAGATGACAGTTTCCTTTGATGTCTCTCCGATACCCTTCGCCTGCGGGTCAAGGAGAGGTTGGGAGAAGGAGGAGGAGGAGGAGGAGGGGGGGAAGGTGGAGGAGAAGGAGGAGGGAGGGAGAGAAGAGGAGGAGGAGGAGGAGGGAGAGTGGCGGAAGAGGGATGGGGATGGGTGGAGGGAGGGTAGAGGAAGATAGAGGAGGAGGGATGGTAGTGGTGGAGGAAAGAGGAGAGAGGAAGGAAGGGGAGGAGGAGGAGGAGAAGGAGAAAGAGGTAGAAGGGAGGAGGGGGATAGAGGAAGAAGGAGAGGGATGGGGGATGGAGGAGGAGGAGATAGAGGTATAAGGGAGGAGAGGGAATGGAGGAGGAGGAGAAAGGGGTAGAAGGGAGGAGGAGAAGAAAGAGGTAGAATGGAGAAGGGGGGGGTGGGAGGAGGAGGTGAAAGAGGTAGCAGGCAGGATGGCGGCGTAGAGGAGGAGAAAGAGGTAGAAGGGAGGAGGAAGATGGAGAGAGAGAAGAAAGAGGTAGATTGTAGGAGGGGGATGGAGAAGGAGGAGAAAGGGGTAGAAGGGAGGAGGGGGGAAGGAGGAGAAGAAAGAGGTAGAATGGAGAATGAGAAAGATGTAGAAGGGAGGAGGGGGATGGAGGAGGAGGAGAAAGAGGTAGAAGGGAAGAGGGGGGATGGGGGAGGAGGAGAAAGAAGTAGAAGGGAGGAGGGGGGGGGGTGGAGGAGGAGGAAAAAGAAATAGAATGGAGGAGGAGGAGGAGAAAGAGTTAGAAGGGAAGAGGGGGGATGGGGGAGGAGGAAAAAGAGGTATAATGGAGGAGGAGGAGGAGGAAAAAGAGGTAGAAGGGAGGGGGGAGGATGGGCTTTCGGGAAGAACGTGGCAAAGATTGGTGTAAAGAGTGGAAGGATACTGATATTCTTATCATTATTCCTTTTTCTTCCTGAGATCACAATTGAGATTATTATCGTTATTTTCACGATTACGAATATCAATGTGGTTAATATCATTGTCATAATTATAAATGTATCATTATAATCATGATAGTTATTTTTGGTATTGTCATTCTTATCTTCATCATCATTATCATTATTTTATTTATCATCAATTCTAATTATTACCATTATCATTATTGTTATCATCATTATTGATATCATTGTTCTTAATATTATTATCATTGTCATAACTATCATTATTGATATTAACATCATCGTTATTCTTAGCACCAATATATCATTAGTGTTTTTTTTTTTATCATTATCATAATAATCATTACCTTTACCATTGTTATTATTATTGTCATTATCATTATCCTCATCATCATTACTATCATTATTATCATTACTATTATTATTGTTATGTTATCTTATTATTGTTATTATTATCACTATTACTTTTATCAATACCATTACGCTTTTTATTACTATAATTATCACAATCATTTTTATTGTTATCATCATTATTATCATTACTACTATTATCATTATTACTATCATCATTTTCACTCTAATTATCATTATCAATTTTGTTGTTATCATGATTTTTATCATCATGGTTATCCTCATCATTATCATTATTATCCCATCATTACTATCATCTTTATCATTGTTATCATCTCTACCATCTTATTTGTTGTTATCATTATTATACACATCATTATCATCATTATGATTATTATAACAATTATTGTTAGAAACATGATTTTCTTCATTATCCTTATTACTATCATTATGAAAATATAATCAACAATTCTATCATGAATAGTGTAATTATTATCACCAATATAATTTTTACCATTATTAGTGTCATTATTATCATTACCTTTATTATCATTACCTATTATCACTATCGTTGTAATATTCATTATCATCATTACTTTATTAACATAAATATCATTTTCATTATGATTATCACTTAATTGTACTATTGTTATCATCATTATAAATATAAATATAATCATCATTATCAGTATCATTATCATTACTACTATTGTCATCATTTATCATCATTGCTATTATTATTATCAATATGATCATCACCACTGATGTGATGATTATCATTATTACTATCATTATCATAATCATTTTTATTATCACTACTAATATTATTATTTCATAATTTTATTATTACCATTGTTATAATTATCAGTATTATTATTACATTGTCATTATCATTTTTATCTTTATAATTATTTTAATCATTAAGGCTACCATCTTTATCTTTATGATAATGATTAGCGCTGTTATTATTTTTATCATCAATATCATTGTTATTATCATCAGTATTGTTATCATCTTTATTATTGTCATATGGGTTACTGATATTATCCATACATAATTTTTTTTTTTTTTCATCTTTATTTTTTCTCATTATCATTTCATAGTTGTTTTTAATATCATTACTATTAAGTTTCTTATCAATAGCATTACCATTACTAGTAATGATTAATATTATCATAATTATTATCACTTTAATTGATATAATCATCTACATGATCAT